>NW_021283659.1:0-115812 GCF_002162155.2 Triticum dicoccoides
GCATTCAAATTGACAAGGCATTCATCATTCTCATGTAGAGATGGAAGATCAGTACCTTTGTCATTACCTCTTATGATCAACTCAGATGATGTAGCCACTCTCGGGGGCGATGTGTCACATGGTGGAGGTGATGTAGTCCTGACAACAACGGATGTGGTTGTCATAGTATGCCTAGTAGTTGAAGGAACAATCATATCAACTCTTGGAATGTGCACCGTGCGCTTGTTCTCCTCGTGGCCAACACGTCGTTTTATTTCCTGTTCAGCTTTGCAAGCAAGATGAAACAAATGGTCCATAGGATAACACTCTTCATGAATTAGTATCTCTTGAATATCACGGTTTAATCCTCCCCAAAATCTATCCATAAAATCATCTTCACTTTCTTCTAAAGAGGAATGCAACAAGGTAGTTTGTAAATCATCATAATATTTTGTTACAGTTTCACTACTGATGAGGACATGACTACCTTGGATATGACCAAAAATATTGCATATATGCATATTTGTCAGGTGATTTCTAGTGCAAACAATTCAATAATCTATTTATGTTATCCAGAACAAAAATACTTCACACACTTTTGTGTTTTGTCTAATTGCAGGTGTATGGGACATTTGTACAATCCACATATGAAGATAAGGAAGAAAGAGATGTTTATTTGCTGTCCAAAAAGTTCTCTCACGTCACTTTTGGCCCAAGAGAAGATAGAGTCCAAGTCTCTCACGTTCTGGATTCAGATTCGGACTGCACAGACATACCTGACTCAAAATGCACACAAGTTTTTCATACGGACTCCGAATTGGGTGATTCTTTTTTTGTTGGAAACTAGATTTCGTGCACTTTCCAACCCAATTGGAATTACCTTCAAATTCGTCCGGAGCGTTGAGTTGTGGACGAAACAATCTGATGCTGCAGCAGAATCCGAGTCAAACTACAAGTCCAAAGGTGTTACATCACCTCCACTTGGGCCCATTGGCCTTGTACGACCTAGATTTAGTTTTAGGCTGCCTTGGGACGTCCTCCCACCTCCTTGGCCGCCACCCCTTGCTCCTATATAAGTAGATCCATCTAGTAGGTTTTCCTGGGGATTTGTTTAGTTAAAAGTTAGCCATTGCAACTTCGTGTGCTTCGTTTTTGTCCAACGACCAGACCAAGACCACTTTTCGGATCCCCACCATTATCAATACTTCATACATATTCGCGATATTCAGATTGCTTTTATCATATTCTTGCTTGTTCTTCGATTGCTTGCAGGAATAGACCTTCGTGGTCAGGTTGATCGTGCTCCGGCGTGGTCAATAACCTCTCGGAGTTGGTTTAGCGATTGCTAAGGCACAACGTCGTTGCACGTTTGTAGTCGGATCGTCAAAGTCGTCTCCACCAAATCGATAGTTATCATCTCATCGAAAGATCGGGACATCCCGCCTCTATCAAGTGGTATCAGTTTTCAGGTTGCTCGGTGAGAATTTCCAGTTTTTCTTAGATTAGATTTATTTTCTTACCTATTGTCCAAGAAAAAGCCACAAAAAAAGTTAGATCTGTTCATCCTTTATCCAAGCCAGTCTGAGCCTTTGCAATTTTCTATTCATTGCTTGCATAGTTGAATTATCGGTTGCATCGTCGTGTCAGTTGCTGGTCTTAGTGTCTAGTTCCTTTAGAGTTTCGAGTTCTGTTCACATTAGTCACGCCGCCGCTGCATCATTATCCGTTCCGCTGTCCACCATCCCATCTATTAATTTCCACCACGTGCTATGCACTGTTCATTGTCATAATCATAGTTGAGGTCATTCACATCTTCGCCTGATCCAATCTGCATCTTATCTAGTTTCCAATTTTTTAGGCCAGTTTTAGAATTCTTTGACTCCTCATATCAACTCGGAATTGAGTATAATAAGCAGGGACGAAAGTATGTCGCATGGCAAGTTTCAAATCATCCCAAGTAGTAGGTATATAATCAGGGTGTAACCGACAATATTCACTCCACCAAACCAAAGCATAACCAGTGAAAGAACCAACCGCAACCTTAACCTTTTTATGTTCATCGAAATTATGGGAAGCAAATATATTTTTTATGTTGAACTCCCATTCAATATATAAAGCAGGTTTAAAACGGCCATTAAATGGTGGTATAGATACATTAACCTGATCATGTGCATTTGGATGTTTGTGCACCTCTCGTGACGGTTGTGGTATTTGCAAAGGTGGTGGCACGTCTCCCGCGATCGACAAAGCCCATGAATTGACTCTGGATCCTGTCATGATTAGTAGAACAAGAAACAAAACCCAAAAATAATGTTCCTATAACTACTAGGATGTGGTGGTAAAACGCTCACAGTAAAGCAAATATCAATGTCTTACGAGTTCTTACCATGCAGCAGGCGGTGATCGGCAACCAGCGGTGTCAAGTAACTCCGAATATTGAGTAAAGCGATTGCCAGGGGAGCGTACGTATACACGGTGTAGAAATATGTGGAGCTGGGTTGGCTATATATGGTAGCAAAAGATTAGCAATAATCAATTCAAAGATGCAATGTTGAATAAACGCTCAACGACGGTACTGTGCTGGTCCTAGGCTAGACCGAACTAGAGACGCGAGCCTAGAACACTAATGAGGTCACGTCGTAGCACAACTAGCATCAATGAAGGACACTAAGTAGCTCTGGACAGCAAGATATAAATGAAGATCACAACGGCAGTAAAGATAATGAGGTGAAACAACAGCCAAGCAGGATATATCAACAACTTTGTCTCCAACTTTCCTCTGAAAAAGTTTGTGCCGACTTTTTTGTTTTTTTTCGTCTCTCTTTTTTTTCCTCACACTTTTTTTTCTTTCTCTCCTTTTTTTTCTCTGACTTTTTTTTTCTCCTTTTTTTTCTCTTGTTTTTTTCTCTCTTTTTTTCTCCCTCTTTCCAAAACAAACTAGATAAGATGCAGATTGGATCAAGTGAAGATGTGAACGATCTCAACTATTATTATGACAATGAATGATGGGTAGCACGTGGTGGAAATTGATGGATGGGTGGTGGACAGCGGAAGAGATAATGATGCAGCGGTGGCGTGACTAATGTGAACAGAACTCGAAACTCTAAACGAACTAGACACTAAGACCAGCAACTCGACACGACGATGCAACCGATAATTCAACTATGCAAGCAATGAAAAGAAAATTGCAAAGGCTCAGACTGGCTTGGACCAAGGATGAATAGATCTAACTCTTTTTTGTGGCTTTTTCTTGGACAATAGGTAAGAAAATAAATCTAATCTAGGAAAACTGGAAATTCTCACCGAGCAACCTGAAAACTGATACCACTTGATAGAGGCGAGGGTGTCCCGATCTTTCGATGAGATGATAACTATCAATTTGGTGGAGACGACTTTGACAATCCGACTACAAACGTGCACGACGTTGCGCCTTAGCAATCGCTAAACCAATCTCCTGAGGTTACTGACGACGCCGGAAGCACGGTCAGCCTGACCACGAAGGTCTATTCCTGCAAGCAACCGAAGAACGAGCAAGAATATGATAAAGCAATCTGAATATTGCAAATATATATGAGGTATTGATAATGGTGGGGATCCGCAAGCGGTCTTGGTCTGGTCGTTGGACACAAACGAAGTACACGAAGTTGCAATGGCTAACTTTTAACTAAACAAATCCCCAGGAAAAGCTACTAGATGGATCTACTTATATAGGACCAAGGGGTGGCGGCCAAGGAGGTGGGAGGACGTCCCAAGGCAGCCTAAAACTAAATCTAGGTCGTACAAGGCCAATGGGCCCAAGTGGAGGTGATGTAACACCTTTGGACTTGTAGTTTGACTCGGATTCTGCTGCAGCATCAGATTGTTTCGTCCACAACTCAACGCTCCGGACGAATTTGAAGGTGATTCCAATTGGGTTGGAAAGTGCATGAAATCTAGTTTCCAACAAAAAAAGAATCACCCAATTCGGAGTCCGTATGAAAAACTTGTGTGCGTTTTGAGTCAGGTATGTCTGTGCAGTCCGAATCTGAATCCAGAACGTGAGAGACTTGGACTCTATCTTCTCTTGGGCCAAAAGTGACGTGAGAGAACTTTTTGGACAGCAAATAAACATCTCTTTCTTCCTTATCTTCATATGTGGATTGTACAAATGTCCCATACACCTACAATTAGACAAAACACAAAAGTGTGTGAAGTATTTTTGTTCTGGATAACACAAATAGATTATTGAATAGTTTGCACTAGAAATCACCTGACAAATATGCATATATGCAATATTTTTGGTCATATCCAAGGTAGTCATGTCCTCATCAAAACATGGCAACATTATTTATGGCCCAAAGAATTTGTTATACATTCTGATCATGAATCTTTGAAACATATTAAAAGTCAAGCTAAACTGAATCGTAGACATGCTAAATGGGTTGAATTCATTGAGACTTTCCCTTATGTCATTAAACACAAGAAGGGAAAAGAAAATGTTATTGCTGATGCATTGTCTCGTCGCTATACTATGCTTTCACAACTTGACTTCAAAATATTTGGTTTGGAGACCATCAAAGATCAATATGTGCATGATGCTGATTTCAAAGATGTAATGCAGAATTGTAAAGAAGGAAGAATGTGGAACAAGTTTGTTGTTAATGATGGATTTGTGTTTCGTGCTAACAAGCTATGCATTCCAGCTAGCTCCGTTCGTCTTTTGTTGTTGCAGGAGGCGCATGGAGGAGGATTAATGGGACACTTTGGCGTGAAGAAGACGGAGGACGTACTTGCTACACATTTCTTTTGGCCAAAGATGAGACGGGATGTTGAGCGTTTTATTGCTCGCTGCACTACATGTCAAAAAGCTAAGTCACGACTCCATCCTCATGGTTTATATATGCCTTTGCCTGTACCTAGTGTTCCTTGGGAGGATATATCTATGGACTTTGTTTTAGGTTTACCTCGACAAAGAAGGGGAGGGATAGCATATTTGTTGTCGTGGATAGATTCTCGAAAATGGCACACTTTATACCATGTCATAAAAGCGATGATGATGTTAATGTTGCTGATTTGTTCTTTCGTGAAATTATTCACTTGCATGGTGTGCCAAATACTATTGTTTCAGATCGTGATACTAAATTTCTTAGCCACTTTTGGAGATGTTTATGGGCTAAGTTGGGGACTTGATGAGGACATCAATACAATTGTTACACCCACAGCCCCTGCTGCTATACATACTGGACCAATTACTAGAGCTCGTGCACGCCAACTAAATTACCAGGTACTTTCGTTTCTTGGTAATGATTCTAATGTTCATGAGAATATGATGCTGCCTAAATTGGATACATTTGTTTTGCTTACAAATGAAGGGTCTAGCTTGGAGAAGGATGAACATTGGAGCAAGAACAAGCATGGAGATGATGGCATGCGCAAGGGGAACAAGAACGGAGTTACAAGTGATGATTTCAGGACTTTGAAGCCACCATAATGGGTGCATGAAGCCTTGGACGAAATATACAAGATGCCACTTCATAAATTTCGTCCCGAGGCTATTTTAGGTGCTGCGTCACCTTATTATTGGGCCATGCCCATGTAATTTCGAAATACATAAGTATAGGCTATTTTTAGAGTCCGTATGTGTGGGGAAACAAGAGATAGGGTTGATTTCGGACCCCTCCACCAAGGGCCACGAAATTCCCCCCTCTTCCTCCATATATACAGCCCTTAGGGCATCGTTTAGACTTTGGGTTTTGTTTAGATTAAAAGTTCGCCATAGCTGCAACTTCGCGTACTTCGTTTGTGTTCAACGACCAGACAAAGGCGTCACAGAACCCCACCTTGATCAATAAAGCTTTCATCTTATATTCGCAATATCCAGATTGCAATCTTAGTTTCTTGCTTGTTCTTCGTTTGCTCGCAGGAAACAGACCCTCGTGGTCAGGTTGATCGTGCTCCGGCGTAGTCAATAACCTCTAGGAGTTGGTTTAGCGATTGCTAAGGCGCGACGTCCTCGCACGTTCGTAGTCGGATCGTCAAAGTCGACTTCCACCAAAGCGAAATTCACCATCTCATCGAAAGACGGGACACCTTTGCCTCTATCAAGTGGTATCAGATTTCCAGGTTGCTCGGTGAGATTTTACAGTATTTCGTAGTTTAGATCGAGTCTGTTCTTCATACCTACAGTCCACGAAAAAGCCACAAAAAAATTTAGGGTTAGTTCATCATATCCGAACCAATCTGAGCCTTTGCATAATCTTTTTAGGGTTTTGCTTTGTTGAATTTGCGGTTGCATCGTCGTGTCTAGTTGCTGGTCTTAGAGTCTAGTCTTTTAGAGTTTCGAGTTCTGGTCATAAGTTGTCACGCGGCCGCCGCACCATCATCATCACCCCTGCCATCTACCACCACCGCTTATCCGCCACCGCTTCGAATCCGTATCCATATACCACCACAGGTGTCATATACCACCACCGCTGCCATCTACCACCATATATCCACCACCAATCCGAGTTCTTGTCATATTAGGTTTGTTTTCGAGATCCATCTAGATTCCGATTCGTGTTTCCTTGCCGGAGTAGGTTTCGAAAAAAAAAAGAGTCGGGTAGCCACGCTCCGTTTAGGCCCAAAATTTTTCGAAAACGCATTTTTCGAAAAAATTTCTGGCTATCCTATTTTTAGGTGTTTCTGAGTGTTTTGAGACAGGTGCCATTATAGGAAGTTTTTTTTGACCCGTTTCCAGTTTTTGGGTCCGGGCAGTCAAAAAAAAATTGGTCGAAAAAATTTCGTGCCCATCCTGTCAGTTTGAGCTAAGAAGAGTTTTGAGACACTCGCCATTATAGTGATTTTTCGCAAAAAAAAAAGCAGCGCAAAAAAAAGCAGCGCAAAAAAAAAGAAGAGCGAAAAAAAAAATTCAGAGTGTGCTTTTCCCTTGTTTACGTGCCGCGCCGTGATTTTGTTGGTGTTCTAGGCTCGCGTCTCTAGCACAGTCTAGCCTAGGACCAGCACAGTACCGTCGTTGAGCGTTTATTCAACTTTGCATCTCTGAATTGATTATTGCTGACCCTTTTTGCTACCATACTATAAGCCTTCCCAGCTCCACATACATCTACGTCGTGTGTTTGACTCTCCCTGGTAATCGCTCTATCCAAGCTTTGAGAGTTTTTGACTACAACGGTTGCCGATCACCGCCTGCTGCTGGGTAAGAACTGGTAAGAATTTGAGATTTGCTTGACGGATTTGTGATACACCACCACCACTTCTTAGTAGTCTGTAGGATCATATTCTTGTGTGTTTCTATTGCTGCTAACCATGCCAGGATCACAAGCCGACGAGATTGACTGGGAGAATTTATCGAACAAGGAGCTTCATGATAAGTTTCAGCAAATGATGACTGAACAGGTGCAAGATGTGCTGAACAATTTTGAAGAGGCCATGGAGAAGATCACTGGCCTTGAGAAGACGTTCGAAACAAAGCTCGATAACAAGTTTAATGAATTGCTCGCGCGTCTTCCACCACCACCACCCGCTGCACCTAACGCACCTCTCCAACAACAACAACAATGACTACCTCCACGTCGCGAAGCAGACCTCCGCCGAGCAAGGCGTGTTCCTCTTGCGTTTGGCCAAACTGTTGGTGCTGCTGTTGATACTTCTGTGGCTCCTGCTGCTGATGCGGAGGAGGAGGATTATGTGGGAGATTATGAGGATGAGGTTGATCAAAATCAACACTACATGCAGCCACCTGTACCACCACCAGCAGGTCGACCTCAGGTATATATTCGTAATGGTAGGCCTGCACCACCACCTCAGGTACGAGATGATGTCCATATTCCTAAACTGAAATTGAATATTCCACCATTTGAGGGTAGATATGTTCCTGATATATATCTTACTTGGGAGTTAGAAACTGAACAATGATTTACATGTTTACAATATCCTGAGGAGAGACGAGTTGCTGCTGCCGTTTGTGCTTTCACTAGTTTTGCATGTGTATGGTGGTCTGAACATTGTAGATTATATCCTATTCCAACTACTTGGGCTGCTTTGAAAACTGCTATGCGTACACGTTGGGTTCCACCATATTATCAACGTGAATTGCTTCAAAAATTGCAGCGTTTAAGACAAGGGAAAAATTCTGTAGAAGAATATTATCAGGAATTACAAACTGGCATGATTAGATGTGGTATTGTTGAGGAGAATGAAGCTATGCTTGCACGTTTTCTGGGTGGATTAAATAGAGAGATTCAGACCATTCTAGACTATAAGGAGTATACTAATATCACTCGTTTATTCCATCTTGCTTGTAAAGCTGAACGTGAAGTGCAGGATCGACAAGCATTGGGGCGAACTAACTTTTCTGCAGGCCGACCTTCATCATGGACACCACGTGCATCTTCTACTTCAACTGCACCAGCACCTCCATCCGGTGCCACCTCCAGCCGTGATACAAGAAAACAGGCACAACCACCATTATCTGCCAAGAGCGCACATGCGGGGCCTGCACAGCGTTCTTCTTCTTCCATGGCATCAACAGGGCACACAAGTGATATTATTTGTCGTCGTTGTAAGGGAGGAGGTCATTATGCGAGAGAATGCAAATCTCCGCGTGTGATGATTGCTACCGCGGATGGTGGATATGAGTCCGCTAGTGACTATGATGAGGAGACTTTGGCTCTTATTACACGTGAAGAACATGGTGGAGATGATTCTGATCATGAGACGCAATACATGGCTCCTGAAGACGCTGACAGGTATGAATGTTTAGTTGCTCAACGTGTTTTGAGTGTGCAGGTCACACAAGCTGAGCAAAATCAGAGGCACAATTTGTTCCATACCAAGGGAGTTGTGAAGGAACGTTCTGTGCGCGTCATCATAGACGGAGGGAGCTGCAACAACTTGGCTAGCATGGAGATGGTGGAGAAGCTTGCTCTCACCACAAGACCACATCCACATCCTTACTACATCCAATGGTTCAACAACAGCGGCAAGGTTAAGGTAACACGTACTGTCCGTGTGCATTTTAGTATCTCTACATATGCTGATTATGTTGATTGTGATGTGGTACCTATGCAAGCATGTTCCTTATTACTTGGTAGACCATGGCAATTTGATAAAAATTCTGTACACCATGGTAGAAACAATCACTATACTCTTGTTCATAAGGATAAAAATATTACTTTGCTTCCTATGACTCCTGATTCCATTTTGAAAGATGATATTAATAGAGCTAATAAAGCACAACAGGAGAAGAATAAGAGTGAAAATCCGATTGTGGCAAAAGAATTTGAGCAACAAATGAAGCCTAATAATAAACCATCTAGTGTTGCTTCTGAAATTAAATTGAAAAGTGCATGTTTATTTGCCACCAAATCTGATATTGATGAGCTAGATTTCAGCAAATCTGTTTGCTATGTTTTTGTGTGCAAAGAGGCATTATTTTCATTCGAGGACGTGCCTTCCTCTTTGCCTCCTGCTGTCACTAACATTTTGCAGGAGTTCGCTGACGTTTTTCCACAAGACGTGCCACCGGGATTACCGCCTATTCGAGGGATTGAGCATCAGATTGACTTAATTCCCGGTGCTTCACTGCCAAACCGTGCACCATACCGTACCAATCCAGAGGAGACGAAGGAGATTATGCGTCAAGTACAAGAGCTTCTCGACAAAGGTTATATACGCGAATCCCTTAGTCCTTGTGCTGTTCCTATTATTCTAGTGCCGAAAAAGGATGGTACATCACGTATGTGTGTTGATTGTAGAGGCATTAATAATATTACTATTCGTTATCGTCATCCTATTCCTAGGCTAGATGATATGCTTGATGAATTGAGTGGCTCTACAATATTCTCCAAAGTTGAATTGCGTAGTGGCTACCATCAAATTCGTATGAAATTGGGAGATGAATGGAAAACAGCATTTAAAACTAAGTTTGGATTATATGAGTGGTTAGTCATGCCTTTTGGGTTAACTAATGCACCTAGTACTTTCATGAGATTAATGAACGAAGTTTTACGTGCTTTCATTGGACGATTTGTGGTAGTTTACTTTGATGACATATTGATTTATAGCAGATCTTTGGAGGAACATTTGGAACATTTACGTGCTGTTTTTATTGCTCTACGTGATGCACGTTTGTTTGGTAACCTTGGGAAGTGCACCTTTTGCACCGACCGAGTATCTTTTCTTGGCTATGTTGTTACTCCACAGGGAATTGAAGTTGATAAAGCCAAGATTGAAGCTATTGAGAGTTGGCCGCAGCCCAAAACGGTCACACAAGTTTTCTTGGCCTCGCTGGATTCTATAGGCGTTTTGTGAGAGATTTCAGCACCATTGCTGCACCTCTCAATGAGCTTACAAAGAAAGATGTGCCTTTTCTTTGGGGTACCGCACAGGAAGAAGCCTTCACGGTATTGAAAGATAAGTTGACACATGCTCCTTTACTCCAACTTCCTGATTTTAATAAGACTTTTGAGCTTGAATGTGATGCTAGTGGAATTGGATTAGGAGGTGTGTTATTACAAGATGGCAAACCTGTTGCATACTTTTCTGAAAAATTGAGTGGGCCTAGTCTGAATTATTCTACTTATGATAAAGAATTATATGCTCTTGTTCGGACTTTAGAAACATGGCAACATTATTTATGGCCCAAAGAATTTGTTATACATTCTGATCATGAATCTTTGAAACATATTAAAAGTCAAGCTAAACTGAATCGTAGACATGCTAAATGGGTTGAATTCATTGAGACTTTTCCTTATGTCATTAAACACAAGAAGGGAAAAGAAAATGTTATTGCTGATGCATTGTCTCGCCGCTATACTATGCTTTGACAACTTGACTTCAAAATATTTCGTTTGGAGACCATCAAAGATCAATATGTGCATGATGCTGATTTTAAAGATGTAATGCAGAATTGTAAAGAAGGAAGAATGTGGAACAAGTTTGTCATTAACGATGGATTTGTGTTTCGTGCTAACAAGCTATGCATTCCAGCTAGCTCCGTTCGTCTTTTGTTGTTGCAGGAGGCGCATGGAGGAGGATTAATGGGACACTTTGGCGTGAAGAAGACGGATGACGTACTTGCTACACATTTCTTTTGGCCAAAGATGAGACGGGATGTTGAGCGTTTTATTGCTCGATGCACTACATGTCAAAAAGCTAAGTCACGACTCAATCCTCATGGTTTATATATGCCTTTGCCTGTACCTAGTGTTCCTTGGGAGGATATATCTATGGATTTTGTTTTAGGTTTACCTCGAACAAAGAAGGGGAGGGATAGCATATTTCTTGTCGTGGATAGATTGTCGAAAATGGCACACTTTATACCATGTCATAAAAGCGATGATGCTGTTAATGTTGCTGATTTGTTCTTTCGTGAAATTATTCGCTTGCATGGTGTGCCAAATACTATTGTTTCAGATCGTGATACTAAATTTCTTAGCCACTTTTGGAGATGTTTATGGGCTAAGTTGGGGACTAAACTGCTTTTTAGTACTACTTGTCACCCCCAAACTGATGGACAAACTGAAGTAGTCAATAGAACGTTGTCTACTATGCTTAGGGCTGTTTTGAAGAATAATAAGAAAATGTGGGAGGAATGCTTGCCTCATATTGAATTTGCTTATAATCGTTCATTGCATTCTACTACTAAGATGTGCCCTTTTGAAGTTGTGTATGGTTTCCTACCTCGTGCACCTATTGATTTGTTGCCTCTTCCATCTTCGGAGAAGGTTAATTTTGATGCTAAACAACGTGCTGAATTGATTTTAAAAATGCATGAGTTAACTAAGGAAAACATTGAGCGCATGAATGCTAAATATAAACTTGCTGGAGATAAGGGTAGAAAACATGTTGTGTTTGCACCTGGAGATCTTGTTTGGTTACATTTGCGTAAGGATAGATTTCCCGATTTGCGCAAATCAAAGCTAATGCCACGTGCTGATGGTCCCTTTAAGGTGTTAGAGAAAATAAATGATAATGCATATAAACTTGAGCTGCCTGCAGATTTTAGGGTTAGTCCCACTTTTAACATTGCAGATTTGAAGCCTTATTTGGGTGAGGAAGATGAACTTCCGTCGAGGACGACTTCATTTCAAGAAGGGGAGGATGATGAGGACATCAATACAATTGTTACACCCACAGCCCCTGCTGCCATACATACTGGACCAATTACTAGAGCTCGTGCACGCCAACTAAATTACCAGGTACTTTCGTTTCTTGGTAATGATTCTAATGTTCATGAGAATATGATGCTGCCTAAATTGGATACATTTGTTTTGCTTACAAATGAAGGGCCTAGCTTGGAGAAGGATGAACATTGGAGCAAGAACAAGCATGGAGATGATGGCATGCGCAAGGGGAACAAGAACGGAGTTACAAGTGATGATTTCAGGACTTTGAAGCCACCATAATGGGTGCATGAAGCCTTGGACGAAATATACAAGATGCCACTTCATAAATTTCGTCCCGAGGCTATTTTAGGTGCTGCGTCACCTTATTATTGGGCCAGGCCCATGTAATTTCGAAATACATAAGTATAGGCTATTTTTAGAGTCTGTATGTGTGGGGAAACAAGAGATAGGGTTGATTTCGGACCCCTCCACCAAGGGCCACGAAATTCCCCCCTCTTCCTCCATATATACAGCCCTTAGGGCATCATTTAGACTTTGGGTTTTGTTTAGATTAAAAGTTCGCCATAGCTGCAACTTCGCGTACTTCGTTTGTGTTCAACGACCAGACAAAGGCGTCACAGAACCCCACCTTGATCAATAAAGCTTTCATCTTATATTCGCAATATCCAGATTGCAATCTCAGTTTCTTGCTTGTTCTTCGTTTGCTCGCAGGAAACAGACCCTCGTGGTCAGGTTGATCGTGCTCCGGCGTGGTCAATAACCTCTTGGAGTTGGTTTAGCGATTGCTAAGGCGCGACGTCCTCGCACGTTCGTAGTCGGATCGTCAAAGTCGACTGCCACCAAAGCGATATCCATCATCTCATCGAAAGATGGGACACCTTTGCCTCTATTAACTTATGGCACGAGGCTTGGGTGCAGGCTGTTCGAGACTACTACACCTCAACTAACATCGGGAGGGCCAAGAAGAAGTGCCGCGGCAAGTATCTGAGTAAGGAGAAGTACATGAAGGTAATTACCTATTCTTAAGGCCTTGTACTTAGTTTCCTTGATTTGATTCGTAGGCGTAGCGCTGAAATTTCTCTTTGTCTAACTTAGGTGCCCCCGAGATGGTGTGCAGATAGGATGGACTGTTGGGAGAGGTTGGTGGATGAGTGGTGCTCTCCCCAATGGCTAGCCGTCCACAACAAGGCCAGGGATAAGCGTGCCCATATGCAAGGTGTGCCACACCATCAAGGGAGCTCCAACCTGTTTGAGTACGGGGATCATTGGGTATGTGGTTTGAGCCCTTAACGATTCATGCAATTTCATTCTTCATGCTAGCTTGATCCCTTAACTAATATTTTCTTCCTCTCTTTTAGGCGCGACACAACAAGAAGGAGGTGCCACCACTGTACGACCTCTATGCCATGGCCCATACTGCCCCGTACAAGAAGGCCAAGGCATTCTTGGAGGATGACCTCGATCATCCAGAGAGCTTCACCAACATCTCCTCCCACGACAAGCTCGTGAGGTACAGAGACTTTGGGGAGGCGATGAAAGGGTAGGACTTCAACCCGATCCAGAGTCCTTTTGATCCTGAGCTTGTGATGCTATCTGGTGAAGGGAGGAAACATGGCTCGGTAGCCATTGGGGATGGACTGATACGTTGTCCTAGAAGTCTCCCGGAGATCAAGAACGCCAAACGAGGTCTCTTCCTAAGACGAGGCCTCGACAATGTCCAATGGAGCTCGCCATTGAGGCTAGGGCCCAGGAGCTTCTGGCGGAGGCAAACAGGCAGGCGGCGCAGAGGAAGAGGGAGTTGGAGGAGAGGACGGCTAGTATATTGGAGGCGAAGAGGAACCGGAACGACGCGGGTCACCGGGCCCTATACGAGCTCCTCGTGGTAAGTTTCTCCTGCATATTAGCCAAATCATGCACATAATGTCCGTTTCATTACTAACTAATATGACTGACTCGTGAAAACAAAATTTGCAGTCCGTGTGCGAGAAAAACGGTCAGACCCCTCCGTCGATGCCCCAGATTGGTATAGCGGCCATGGTGAGTTTCATTTCAATGGTTATTAGCTACTAGTATTCACATTTGAGTTGCATCATGCTAACTAGACATTGAAATGATCTTTGGTGCAGCACGCCTCCCGACAAGCATCAACCGATCCTTCTCCGTATCGCACTCGCGCAACCCCGACCGGTCCTTCTCTGTCTGACACTGGCGCAAACCCGACCGTTCCTTCACCTCCGTGATGATGGTAAGTTTTCCCAAGTGTTTTGCTTAACAAATGCATACTTAGCTTAAGAAAAGACCTCCTTAGCTCCAAAATGACATATATTTAGCTTATTTTCCTAAAAAATGACATGATAACCGTACTTAGCTCCAAAATGACATATATTTAGCTTATTTTCCTAAAAAATGACATAATAACCTTACTTAGCTCCAAAATGACATATTCTACTAGGATAGCTATAAAATGACCTATACTTCGCATTTTTTCCTCCAAAATGACTTGATATGCTTAGTTAGCTAGAAAATGGCATAACTACCTAGGATAGCTCAATAATGATCTATAGCTAGCTTAGCTAGTTCATTTATGACATAATTAGCTCACTTAGGTAAAAAATGGCATAACTACCTAGGATAGTTGAATAATGATTTGTAATTAGCTTAGCTAGTTCATTTATGACATAATTAGCTCACTTAGGTAAAAAAATGGCATAATAACCTTGGTTTAGCCCCCAAATGACCTATACTTAGCTTATTTTCCTCGAAAATGACATAATAACCTTACTTAGCTCCAAACTGACATACTTTACCTAGGATAGCTAGAATTGACCTATACTTAGCATTTTTTACTCCTAAATGACTTAATATGCCTAGTTAGCTAAAAAATGTCATAACTACCTAGGTTACCTCCAAAATGGCCTACACTTACCATTTTGTCCTCCAAAATGAATAAATATGCTTAGTTAGCTGAAAAATGGCATAACTACCTAGGTTAGCTCCAAAATAACCTATTTACCTAGCTTGGCTCTAAAATGACCTACACACTTAGCATTTTTACCCACCTTAGTTAGAAGAAGAAGAAGATAAAGAAGAGGAGAGGAGAAAAAGAAAGAGAAGATAAATTCTTATTCTTCTTCTTCTTCTTTTTCTTCTAGCTAGTCTTCTTCTTCTTCTAACTTTCATCTTTCCTAATTTCTAGCTTTGCTTTAGATGAGGAAACTTGCGTTGATGGAGTGTACCCTACTACTTGTGCTTCCTTTCTATTTATGGAAACTTGTTTTGGATATGTATGTATATATGGATATGTTGTTGGAAACCATTGTATCTTGGATATGTTGTTGGAAACCATTGTATCTTGGATATGTTGTTGGAAACTTGTATGTTGGATATGTTGTTGGACACTTATTGTTGGTGTGCTTGTTGAAATTATTTTGAAATGTGTGTGTGTGTGTGTTGGTGTGGGTGTGTGTGTGTGTGTGTGAAATACATATTAAATTGAATGAATTTAAGAAAAACAGGGGCTATACAGGCTCTTTGTCGTCTGCTGGCAGACGGCAAAGAGCTTTGCCATCAGCCAGCAGACAGCAAAGCTGCCATGTGGCAGCTACCTATGCAACCTGGAGGTGCATTGGGCTGGCCTATTTGGCAGATTTGCCATCAGCTGGCAGACGGCAAAGACCTTTGCATCTTTGTCGTCCGCTAGTAGACGGCAAAGAAGCAAAGGCCTTTGTCGTCTGCCAGCTGAAGGCAAAGCACGTCGTTAACCCCTTAACAGACCTAACCTGCCACGTGTGTCGTCCAGGCTCTTTGCCGTCTGCTAGCAGACGGCAAAGGCCTTTGCATCTTTGTCGTCTGCCAGCAGACGGCGAAGGGGACTTTGTCGTAGCTTATTCAGCCGGACCTGTTGCCATATGCTAAAGGCCTTTGTCGTCTGCCAGGCATGCCATGGCTGACGGCAAAGTGCCTGATTCCTATAGTGAGGGACTACCTTGCACTTACGTTATTGGCCCATCCAAATTGAAACATTTTTCTTCATTTTTTACATTGCCTGCTCGTGCATTGGGACGAACAAAACTAGCCTAGGCCAACCTGGACGACTCAAACTAGGTGCACACTTTCCAGCAACCCGAGGAGGCCGCCCATACCAGCCCCTACGGTGGCGCCGCCCCTTTTTGCGTGTATGATTGTGGTAGTGAAAAATATTCGAGTGACGCATTTGATTTACCCATAGAATGGTTGAATTGCTTGTTTCTATGAACTGAGTTCGCCAATAATGTGAAGGATCCGATCTTTTCATCCTATTGTAGATTGCTTAGATCTCGATATGCGAAATGTAATCGCATGAAATATACAGTAAAAGCCAGTGTGATGTGTGTGGCTACGACTAGTCTGACAACCCATCCTCATATAACATATCAAGGACGCACCATCTTATCAGATTAACCATTCGACTTACCAATATAGTGTGGGAAGAAAGAAGTATTGGGACTGCGTATCCAAGCAATTGATGCCATGGACTCCTTCGTAGAACCTTGTAAGCAAAAAAGAAGTTACAGTATGCCTGTACAAAGAGCTATCATAAGTTCAGTTACCCGCTTCTCAGAATATTAGTTAGCCACTTATTGCAAAATTGTTCAATTATGTTGCTTGACTTAATTTAGTTATTTTCTGATTACATAATGCCATAACCTGTTAATCCTATTATAGACTGCGCATATCTATGTGTTTGATACTTATTGTTAAGAATTAACTGTTTGCCTGAACTGAAATAGCTACTTAAGCACATAGATAGCTGGTCATATGTACTTCTAGGATGCAGCAGAATTCACGTGTAATTTACGTTCTGATACCCTGTTTGTTTAAATGGTTTGCTATTATCACTTGTAGCACTAGTAATGTTTGCATGTTCATAGATAGACAACAGTCACATTTATATGAGGGACACCATCTTTTTAACTTATATAAATATATGTGTGTGTTGGAATCATTTTGCTTACATCAAAGAAATTTACAGATGTCTGTGTTGCTGGTAAACGATACCGACTTGTTACTTTAATATGTTGCCAAGAACTTGTTAGTTTTACTAGTTCATGTGTAATTAAATACGTTGCCAAAACTGGTTAATTTTACTAGTTTGATGTTAGTTTCTTATGGGTCTTGCAACACTTTATTTATGATTGCTAACATTCAAGTTTGCAGGATCCAACTGAAACTCCGTTGGCACAATAGGTATGTTTTCAGAAACTTCCTTGTTTACCTGGTTTGCTGATGTAACTTGTTGCTGTAATCATCTTACCAACTTCAAGTTTTCAGGATCCAATTGGAAATCCAATTACACAGCAGGTACATTTTCAAAAATATATTTTGGGTAACGGGTTTGCTGATGTAACTTGTTGCTTTAATCAAGTTACTAACCACTCAACTTTTCAGGATCCAAGAGAAACTCCAATGCCACAATGGGTTCCTTTTGCAAAACTTGTTTGTTTAACTGCTTTGATGCTGCAACCGGTTGCTCTAATCACGTTACTGGCTACTCAAATTTTCAGGATCCAAGAGAAACTCCAATGCCACAACAGGTACCTTTTGCAAAACTTCTTTGTTTAACTTCTTTGCTGCTACAACCGGTTACAATGATGTTAATAACTACTTTTTAGCATCCAATTGAAACTCTTTAATTCCTTGTTTGTTTAACTGGTTTGCTGTTATAACTCCTAGTTGAGATGTTTTGCTAACTTCAACTTTTCAGAATCCAACCGGAACTTTAATGGCAAAACAGGTTAGCCCAAGATCAAAGAGCGAGGTCCCCATGAACGTTGTATCATCCCACAACAGTGGCACCGGCCCAATCGTGCATCATGAATTGCCAACTGTTGATGCTCTAGAGGCTAAAATATTGGTAGAAAGAGATTCTGCTTCTGCACTTAGAGATAAAGTTGACATGTTAGGGAAGCAAACAACACAATCACAAGCAGTGCTCAAGACAACCATTAAAAATTTGGTGGATTTCAAAATAAAGCAAGATGAGACTGACCGCATTGTTAAGGTCCTGAAGGAAAAAAGGAAATTAAATTCCCACTTGGTAAATCATAGGTGAAATGTTCTTTCCATCGTTGAATAATCTTTGTGTTGTTTGTTCATGTAATCGATCAAACCATTTGTTTTAGAGATCATGTATAATTGTCTTTTGTTTTTTGGTTTGTAATTTTTTTGAGCACAAGTCTGTATTAATTGATAAGACTCTGAGACATTTCATTTTGATTGTTGTGCCAGACCTACAAATATGCCAATTGTGCTGAATGTACATTCAGCAATAGTAGTATAGATGGTCCTTAAGTGGCACGCATCTGAAGGGCCAAGATGTTGTACTAGCTTCGCTAAAAAAACGATGCTCTTCGAGCAAAAAAAGTACAGCGGCCTGGCTTATGTATGTTAGTTGATATTATTGATCCATATACTCTATAAGTGTTTATATGTCTCTTAGTTTTGTACATTATTAGTTGATTGACTCGGTATTTTGAATCTTGAGACATCGCTTGTTAATAACCCACAAGTATAGGGATAATTATAGCCTCTCTCGATAAGTAAGAGTGTCGAACCCAACGAGGAGCTAAACGTAGAACAAATATTCTCTCAAGCCCTATCTGCCACTAATACGACTCTACGCATGCTTAATGTTTGCTTTACCTAGAACAAGTATGAAACTAGAAGTACTTTGTAGGTGTGATAGGATAGGTTTGCAAGAATATAAAGAGCACGTAAATAAAAAGTAGGGGCTGTTTAGATAAAGAAGCAATACGGTAAATATAACGAGTGTGTAAAAGTGGTGGTAGGAGTTGTGAAATTGTCCCTAAGCAATTGACTATGTTACTAGACCGGTAATCACTATTGCAATTTTATTTGAGGGAGAGGCATAAGCTAACATACTTTCTCTTCTTGGATCATATGCACTTATGATTGGAACTCTAGGAAGCATCCGTAACTACTAAAGATCATTAAGGTAAAACCCAACCATAGCATTAAAGCATCAAGTCCCCTTTATCCAATACGCAAACAACCTACTTACTCGGGTCTGTGCTTCTGTCACTCACGCCACCCACCATAAGCAAATCATGAACATATTGCAAACTCTACAGCGGGGATCCCTCATGCTTGCGCGACATGGAGAGCACCATAGGACAACACCAATAATAAAACATGCAACTCAAACCAATCATAGCAATTCATCAATCACCGATAGGACAATGAAAATCTACTCAGACATCATAGGATGGCAACACATCATTGGAAAATAATATGAAGCATAAAGCACCATGTTCAAGTAGAGGGTACAGCGGGTTGCGGGAGAGTGGACCGCTAAATATAGAAGGGGGAAGGTGATGGAGATGTTGGTGAAGATCGCGGTGATGATGATGGCCCCCGGCAGCGCTCCGGCGCCACCGGAAGCAAGGGGGAGAGAGCCCCCCTTCTTCTTCTTCTTCCTTGACATTCTCCCTAGATGGGAGAAGGGTTTCCCGTCTGGTCCTTGGCTCCCATGGCATGGGAGGGGCGAGAGCCCCTCCGAGATTGGATCTATCTCTTTGTCTCTCTCTGTTTCTGTGTTCTGGGATTCTGCCCTGGCACCATTTCTTTTATATTCGGAGATCCGTAGCTCCGATTGGATTGAAACCTTCGCCTAGATCTTTTTCCAAAAATTACCTTTCTTGCGGCCAAAGAAGGGCATCAACCGCCTTACGAGGGGCCCACGAGGGTGGGGGCGCGCCCACCTGGAGTGGGCGTGGGCCCCTATCTCGTGCCCACCTCGGGCACCATCTCGCATTGACTTTACTTCCCAAAAATCACAAATAGTCCAAAATAATTCTCCGTCTGTTTTTATCTCGTTTGGATTCCGTTTGATATGGGGTTTCTACGAAACATAAAACAGGCAACAGACAGGAACTGGCACTGGGCACTGGATCAATATGTTAGTCCCAAAAATAATATAAAAAGTTGCCAAAAGTATATGAAAGTTGAATAATATTGGCATGGAACAATCAAAAATTATAGATACGACGGAGACGTATCACTTGTGTACATATCTAAATGGGAGTACACATTATGCTGCGTGTGACACTTGAGTTGGACATAAAGTGGTTTCAAATATTCGAATTCACCTTAAACTAGATTCTAGCTTCTAAATTCGAGTATCGGCATTTGTAAATCATATTCATATATGACAGTGGAATACATCTTTGTCGTGCTTTTAAAGATCCGTATAAGAATACAAAATGGATTCAAATTTTGTTGCCAGGGTAAACGTGGATGCTTATTGTCCCAAAATTCGAAAGAAGCGGTAAAATGTCCACTCCCACGCCGGCTGCCTAAAGCCAATGTCTGGGAGATGGAAATTACAGTCTACCCCTTACATGGACAATCCATCAGCCCGATTACCATTGCTCTCAATAGGGGTAGGTCAGTAACTTCAATTAGATGTGAAACGACCGCCTTTGAGCCCATTTCGACACGGTGGACGCCAAACATGGGCGGCAAAACACATTTGATTCAAGCTCGTCTGAAAGACCTCTGTCTCTCCCTCCATTTCCCCATTCATACACGGTAGACGGCAAAACAAACTTGACTTGGCCAAAATCGATGTAGGCAAATATTTTTAATAGGGGCAGGTTTGTAACTTCACTCAGACGTGACACAACCGCCCTACCTGTCAGCCCCATTCATACACCATGGGCGCCAACCGTGGGCGCCAAAACACCCTCTCCTCGCCCGAAATCGCTCTGGGAAAATATTGGGGAGATGCGAGATTACCGTCCTATCCCAAACCGACGAGACATCCAAATTTTAAATGGGGGCTAAGTTCATAACTTTCCCATATTTCAGACAGGCGCGTCCCAAAAACATGGTTCCCCGTACCTCTCCCTCCATTTTCCCATTCATACACCGTCCGCGCTAGAACACCATCCCCACACCAGCCTCCTCTGTCCGCCACCCCATCCATCGCCACCGTCCTCCACCATGCCGGAGCACCTACCAAGACCGCGTCATCCACTACTAGAGATGGAAATTTCACATCCACGATGATGGACTAGGAGCCTTGCATCACGTCCTCTCGCTTCATCGGCATCATCGTCCTCTTTGCCGGGGCCGCTCACACGACCTTCTCGTCCACCGCAAACGGGACTTATCCCCCGATGCACCCATCTACCGTCGCAGATCTGCTTCAACGCCACCGACAACCATCGCACCCCCGATGCCTACACGGCACCGCAAGAGAGGTGGTACATCATATCTGCTCAACTTTTTGATCTCAACCAGAAAATAGATCATAACTTGGTTACTGTACTTTCTTTTCAGCTCTTAGAATTTAGTTCTTAGTTCAAAGCAAACAATGGATGCTAAATAGCATTTCTGCGGTTTGCAGCTTTAAATCTGCCATGTCACAGTCATAATAGGGTTTAATTGATCATGCTTAGGGTTTAATTGATCATGTTGGTTCTGTGGTGGTTTCTTTAATAGAAATCAGAGGGGAAACCCTCTTTTGCTCAAAAAAATGCCTAGGGTTTCCCCTTTTATGATCAGTATACGATCAACATACGTGCTTCGTGTCATAATGGCACTACTCCACCCATCAAGCTAAACAAGCTTAGTCGTTCAAATACGAATATGATATTATTAAAACAGAGTCGTTTAATTGGTCAGCTAAATGTTCCGAATTTAGTTTTGAAATTGCATGTACGCCGCTCGGGTGTGTATCTACATGACTCCCACGATGGGTCGCGGCCCACCCTGGGATTTTGGGTTAGCCCAGGCCCCGATTCCCCCTCTGTTCTGCTGTGCTTCCGATCTCTACTCGCCCCCAGCCGCCTGCCTCACCGTTGACTTGCCGTCCCCGGATGGCATGACTCTAGGAGGAGACGCCGGACTAACAAAGAGGTCAGGAGCCGCTCGCCCAACAGCGTCACCGCTGCCTGGGCGCGCCGCCGTGCCTACCTTCCCAGTCCGTTTAGGGTTCAGGCATGCAGCAGCCACTAAGCCAACCCGATTTATCCTGAGATACGTCCTCAACACTCAGCAGCCACTCCTCATCACCCATTTTCTAATGGATTCATTACTCATTAGGCAGGACTGTCATTAGGGTTTATTGTGTACTGAGTGCTACCTACACTTAATGTTCAGATGTATTTCAGTAATCTTTAGTACCTGTAAAGTTCACAGGGTTTCAAAATTCCGGTCCTAGGAACAGACACTATTCATTTTGGATTGTTGGTCATAGTAACATTGACCCAGATTACTACTGTAGGCCAGGTTTGTTGACAATTTTACTTGTCTTTCTTACTCATTCGATATGATATCCAATTATTCGCGTCGATTAGTTGCAAATAATAAGTGCTAGACCAACTTCTTGATTCAGATTTTGGACGGTCTCTTACCGCAGTTCCAATTCTGCATACTTGTCCTAGTAAGCTCACAAGTAATGACTGGTTCACTACCTCTATGCTTGCCTTGTCATATTTGTTGTCAATATTCTTTTAGGGTGGATCACCCTATTTCAAAATACTGGAACCGCAGACATGAGTGAATAGAATTTCTCTGTGTGGTCTATTCCATCATGTGTGGGCAACGAACACTGCATTGTATAGAAAGAAAGTGTCATTTCCACCTTTTACATAGACTATGATCTTTTACATGGAATACAATCTGCCTACTTGCTTTGTGTCGCACTACCAGCACTCCACCCTTGAAGCTAAACATTATGCCACTCATAATTCTTTAGTTTATTTGTTCAAATACGAATTTGATATTATTCTAATGTTCCTACTTCAGTTTTGAAATGTGTGTCTGCCTGTTATAGAGACATAAGAGGTTTGTATTTCCGTGTGTGGTCTGATCAGTACGGTTGGGGGGTGAACTTTGCATATGCAGGGGTTTATAGGGAGACACTCTTCGAGTTGAATCCGCAATGCACTCCATAGATAATCAGACTACTTTTTATGTTTTCATGAATCTCAGATACTGAACAACATCATAATGATTATGAGCTTGCGCGCATGAAAAGAATAAAGCAGAACAATGCCATGGCTGTCAAACCTGGCATTAAGGGACCAAAATCAAGTCTGGATGCAATGAAATGCAAATGCTCTCCACCTACAGATTCATGCTCAGAATATGATCCTAATAGTGATTCTGGGCTAGAGGGGGACCTAAGTCAATGTAGCTCCCTAGTGGAGGAGTAGGAGGCGGGTGCCCTATCTTATTCACCCATCAAGGTGCTTGCTCTAACTTTCCAAGGTTATATTGGTCGCACATATCTTGCAACTAATGCTTTGCATTGCTTCTACTTTGTTGCACTACCATTAGCTTAGTTCACACATTATGTATGTGAATACGCCCTACCTATCCATTTCCAGTACATATTCCATCTGTCATCATACCATATTTATCCATTCAAATATTGTTCTTGTGTATCAGACGTTCAAAAGGAAGATGGCGATTGCTGATCACGGAGGAGCACGAACAAAGTATTTGGAAAAGTAGTGACACCTGATAAATCAAATAGCCCATTAGGTGTAGTTGCAATATCACGAAACCCAGAAAACACGACCACAACTCTAACAGACTCTAGCCCTACTACACTGGCCATGTCTGATGCCCCAACTCAGCAGACCCCAACTGCCACAAATAGTATGATGATGCCAGTTGACATAGCACCAGCTCTACGACGCAAAACCCCCATTCCAGCAAAGAGTGCACCAAATCCAGTTGCCAAATCCCTTTTCGAACGAGTGAGAGCCCCAATTGCAGCAAATAGGACTCATGTTCCACTTCTTCCCATTTTACAAGACGAAGCTTATATTGTTGCCAGGAACTTTGCGCGCATCTTTCCTTCATGGAAAGATTATACCACAGACAAAGAACAATATCCAATCTTCCTCCGCAACTTACGCGTAAGTAATGTACTAATGTTATTCATGGTAATTACCGCATATGTTTCTGCTGACAGAAGACACAAGATTTCATTCTTTTAAATAAGCCAGGACCAAACTGGATTATCAAGACGAGCAAGGGTTGGTTGCGGTTTTCAAGCACTCGTTGATGAAGTATCCTTCCTACCTGAGGCAAGCGCACTTCGATGGCAAGCCTCTAAACGAAATTTTTGTGAAGTCTCCGGTGCTACATTTATCAGATAGTGACTGGAATAATCTTGTTACACATTGGCCTCGTTTGCAGTGTAAGGTACTGTCTATGATATCACATCACAATTTGAACTACATTTCTGCATGTGCCTTAACGTCTCACTTGTACGAAAACTGTTTGCAAAAAAACATCCATTCTCAAGGGACCACAGAATCTCGCAACTATACTGTACACTGCATTACTCTTGTGAGTACCTCTTACCCTATATGACCATACTTACTTTCATAGCCGGTTGATTATGTAGCATCACTGCACATGTTAGCCTTGTTATCATCCATTTGATGGACATTAGAAGATCCCTATAGACTCTTACATAAATTTAGAATCAACCCAATGCTTTTGAAGAGGTTTAGCTCTGCAGTTCTCTTGTAAGGACTGAACGTCATCTATCACTGTACTTACATTAACAGCTACTCCCTCCGTCCGATAATATAAGAACGTTTTGTATAGTACACCAGTGTTCAAAACACTCTTATATTATGGGAAGAAGGATGGGTTCATTGTGTAGCATTACGCATCTTATCTCCCTCGCCCACCATTTACTAAAAAAATATTAGATCTATATTTAATCTTACCAAAAAGTTGAATACACGGACAATGCCAGTGCAGACATGTAGCCCATTGCTCTTGTCAGTACATTTTTTCATGTAACGCTTGTACTTCCAGGGATTGGTAGTTGATTATGTAGCATCAATCTGCATCTTATCTTCTATCCCTTCCAGTATTATCATATCTATAATTACTCTCT
This sequence comes from Triticum dicoccoides, assembly GCF_002162155.2. Taxonomy (NCBI): domain Eukaryota; kingdom Viridiplantae; phylum Streptophyta; class Magnoliopsida; order Poales; family Poaceae; genus Triticum; species Triticum dicoccoides. Next base: position 25,021 of record NW_021283659.1, read on the forward strand.
ACAAAATATAGAGTACATGCAATGCTTATGAAGAAGATTTTGCGCTGAAATTCTTGAGTTATCCTTCCCTTGACATGGAGAAGGGCATTATAAAGCCGGTGTTAACTGCTAATGTAAGTCAGTCCTTCTAAAGCCTTTATCCTCAACTGTTGTTTATTTGCTCATAGTCCCTATCGTTAACTACTGTTTAGTTTGTTGTTTCTATCAAAATGCATGTTTGCAACAACAGTAAGTTCCAAGTTTTACTTGTAAAACCAATTTTCTTATTCATACCATGCACATTACTCAATACTCCCTACATGTATGCTTGTTTTTGTGGATCTATAATCCGGTGTGTGGTGAAGCAGCCCATGTTTGCACCTTGTCATCTCCTGTTTTATCTTACTGATATGGTTGATGATATGAACAACATGCCATGCACATTAACCGAAATAGATATAATGATTGTCTTTGCCCTTCATCTATGCTTGTTTTGTTGGCATGGTAATCCAAGTGTGGTGAAGGTCCCCGCATTATGCTATTGATATTTTGAACTTACTCTTTATTTTCTAATTTGAAATTGGATGGAATTGATAGCATAGTTATCATCTTTGTTTATGCACGTACAAAACATGTCATCTCTCTGCTTGTTTCAGGGTGATATGCCTGATGGCATGCACAAGTCTGCTGAAGGATGTGAGACAAACCCAACATATATTGCAGCAAAAGAAGGCAAACATCTTGAAGATAGCGAGACAACCCCAAAGTCTTGTCTTGATTCAGTGTTCAAGTTACTTGAGACTAGCAGTCAGACAAGCTCACATAATTCGCTGTCTAAATCAGTTCAACTTCTTCAATCCCAAGTTCTAGCAGAAAGGCATTCTGCAACTCAACTTCAACTTGAAGCAGGGGCGGAGACAGGACCCAGGCCCCCAGGGCCTGGGTCCGGGACGTGAGGCCCAACTCCTTTGATTAATATAGTGTTACTAGATACATGAGCCCAAATCCAGGGTATTGCTTGAAGGCGGCCCAGGGCACGCTACCGTCTTGGCTCCGCCCCTGACCTGAAGTCCTATCTCTAAGAAAGATTGCAGAGAACACCAATGAGAACCTCATTGCTAAACAGCTACACCTGGAAGCTATGACCGACATGCTAGGCCGGTCTCACAGCGTTGCTCAGCAGCTTGCCCAGCAGTTCCCGCGCAAGGCTGACCTTTCTTGAGCTGTCTTGGAAGTGGTCTTGGTTCAGTACTATTTTGTTATGCTGCAATGGCGCCCAGTTTTCGTAATCTACTTCTTCATTGCGCTTTATGATCACTGGTGGTAAACTTCGATACCCAGTGGATGTAATATACCATAAATCCTTTATTGTATAGTGTAGGTTTATTCTAAGTTACTATGCCGTAATTTCTTTATTGTATAGAGTAGGTTTGTTCTTAATTCCCACTAGTTACTGCCATCATTCGCTATCTGAAAAAATCAAAGAAAATCTGATGCAGTCGACCGGGCTGAAACATTCGCCTCTAACGGGCCTGCTTTTTAGCGGGCCACAATTGGGCCGGCCTACAACTTTCTTGGGCCAGAAAGGCCATTGGGGCCTTCACACTTTGCGCAAGGCTCACAACTTACACGGGCCTATATTCGGCCCAAAGTTCAGTTGGGCCTTAGTGGACCCGGCGCTTAGTTGGGCCCATGTAGCTTTGGGCCATTAACATGCTGAATATTCTGTTGGCCTGTTACGGCCCAGAAGAAACCATGGGCCATTAGCAGGCCGAAATGGATGTTGGGCCTCAATTTTCACTAGTCGTCGACGGGCCTTCATCAGGCTGAAATGTAGACTGGGCCTTTTTTGGCCCAGTTATATGACGGGCCATTACCAAGACAAAACATATCTCGGGCCTTAGTTGGCCCACTGATATCATGGGCCTTTAAGAGGCCGAAAGCTTAATAGAGGCATCAACGGGCTGAATTATACGACAGGCCTTTAACAGGCCCAAAGTCACGTTGGGCTGAACTGTTGCCACCTTTATCATGGGCCGTTAGAGGGCCGGATGTCGCGTCGGACCATATATGGCCCATGGGCAGCACGGGCCATTCCGAGGCCGAAAGACACACCAGGCTGAAATGGGCCCATGTCCATCGGGCCTCTAACATGCCGAAATGTCACTGGGCCATAATTGAGCCCAAATATTCGGCGAACAATTAATGGGCCATATCTGGCTTCGGGTCGTAAATGGGCCATGTTTAAACATGTCGTTATTGGGTTGGCCCACTAGTACCTGAGTAAATACTACGGCCTTTGGCTGGGCCGGCCTTTCTAACATATATGGGCCTCTGTTGGGCCCTGCCACGTGTCAACGTATCATAGGCATGTCTCCTCCATTGGACGGACGACATCTGGCCCACCGAGGAGCCGACACGTGTTTCGTCCAGCCAATGATGATTTTACATGTGGAAAATCCCCATTGGTCCAGGCTATTAACGGGTTATTGAACGCAAACCGGAACCCGATAGCTTAACGGCGACCTGTTATGGTGGATGCCACGTGTCAGTTACCCTTGACGAAAGCACTTCCATGACGTGCCATTTATCGTCATGGAAGTGGACACTTCCATGATGATAATTTTGGTATTGTCATGGAACACTTCTACGACAACACAGGTATGACTATCTCGATTCTGTCATAAAATCGTCATGGATGTACATGCATGACAAAAAACGTGACCTACTGTGATAAACACGTTTTCCTTATGATTGTTCTGAGACATGAGGATGGTGATATTAGAGTCATGCTAGTGAGTAATTATGGACTGGTAAGAATACTTGTGTTACAGTTTGTGATCCCCGTAGCATGCACGTATGGTGAGCCGTTATGTAACAAAGTCGGAGCATGATTTATTTATTGATTGTCATCCTTTGTGTGGAGGTCGGGATCGCGCGATGGTTAACTCCTACCAACCCTTCTCCTAGGAGCATGCGCGCAGTACTTTGTTTAGATAACTAATAGATTTTTGCAATAAGTATGTGAGTTCTTTATGACTAATGTCGAGTCCATGGATTATACGCACTCTCACCCTTCCACCATTGCTACCCTTTCTAGTACCGCGTAACTTTCGCCGTTGCCATACACCCACCATATACCTTCCTCAAAACAGCCACCATACCTACCTATTATGGCATTTCCATAGCCATTCTGAGATATATTGCCATGCAACTTTCCACCGTTCCGTTTATTATGACACACTTCATCGTTGTCATATTGCTTTGCATGATCATGTAGTTGACATAGTATTTCTCGCAAAGCCACCGTTCATAATTCTTTCATACATGTCACTCTTGAGTCATTGCATATCCCAGTACACCACCGGAGGCATTCATATAGAGTCATATTTTGTTCTAGTATCGAGTTGTAATTTTTGAGTTGTAAGTAAATAAAAGTGTGATGATCATCATTATTGGAGCATTGTCCCATGTGAGGAAAACAAAATAAAAGAGGCCAAAGAAGCCATTCAAAAAAAAGAGAGAAAAGAGAGAAGGGGCAATGTTTCTATCCTTTTTCCACACTTGTGCTTCAAAGTAGCACCATGATCTTGATGATAGAGAGTCTCCTATTTTGTCACTTTCATATACTAGTGGGAATTTTTTATTATAGAAATTGGCTTGTATATTCCAACGATGGGCTTCCTCAAATGCCCTAGGTCTTCATGAGCAAGCAAGTTGGATGCACACCCACTTAGTTTCTTTTTGAGCATTCATAAACTTATAGCTCTGGTGCATCCGTTGTATGGCAATCCCTACTCACTCACATTGATATCTATTAACGGGCATCTCCATAGCCCGTTGATACCCTAGTTGATGTGAGACTATCTCCTTCCTTTTGTCTTCTCCACAACCACCATATCCTATTCCACCTATAGTGCCATGTCCATGGCTCACGCTCATGTATTGCGTGAAAGTTGAAAAGCTTTGAGAATACTAAAGTATGAAACAATTGCTTGGCTGAAACCGGGGTTGTGCATGATTTGGATACTTTGTGTGATGAAGATGGAGCATAGCCAGACTATATGATTTCGTAGGGACAGTTTCCTTTAGCCATAGTATTTTGAGAAGACATGATTGCTTTATTAGTATGCTTGAAGTATTATTGTTTTTATGTCAATATTAAACTTTTGTTTAGAATCTTATGATCTGAACATTCATGCCACAATGAACAAAATTACATGGATAAATATGTTAGTTAGCATTCCACATCAAAATTTCTGCTTTTATCATTTACCTACTCGAGGACGAGCAAGAATTAAGCTTGGGGATGCTTGATACGCCTCCAACGTATCTATAATTTTTGATTGTTCCATGCTATTATATTATCTGTTTTGGATGTTTTATATGCATTAATATGCTATTTTATTATTTTTGGGACTAACCTATTAACCTAGATCCTAGTGCTAGTTTCTGCTTTTTCCTTGTTTTTGAGCTTCGCAGAAAAGGAATACTAAATGGAGTCCAAACGGACTAAAACTTCACGATGTTTTTTCTTGGACCAGAAGACACTAGGAGACTTGGAGTTCAGGTTAGAAGAGCCACGAGGCGGGGACAAGGGTGAAGGGCACGCCCAGGGGGGTAGGGCGCGCCCCTACCTTGTGGGCCCCTCCTGACGCTCCTGACCTAGTTCTGCCTCCTATATATTCACATATATTCACAAACCACCAGAAGCATCCACAAAAAAACTTTTCCACCGCCGCAACCTTCTGTTCCCGTGAGATCCCATCTTTGGGCCTTTTCCGACATCCTGTCGGAGGGGGATTCGATCACGGAGGGCATCTAAATCAACTCTATTGCCTTCCGATGAAGCATGAGTAGTCCGCCTCAGACCTACGTGTCCATAACTAGTAGCTAGATGACTTCTTCTCTCTCTTTGATTCTCAATACCATGTTTGCCTCGATGTTCTTGGAAATCTATCCGATGTAATACTCTTTTGCGGTGTGTTTGTTGAGATCCGATGAATTGTGGATTTATGATCAGCTTACCTATGAATATTATTTGAATCTCCTCTGAATTCTTATATGCATGACTTGGTGATAGAGGCAAAGGTGTCCCGTCTTTCGATGAGATGGTGGATTTCGCTTTGGTGGAAGTCTACTTTGACGATCCGACTACGAACGTGCAAGGACGTCGCGCCTTAGCAATCGCTAAACCAACTCCGAGAGGTTATTGACCACGCCGGAGCACGATCAACCTGACCACGAGGGTCTGTTTCCTGCGAGCAAACGAAGAACAAGCAAGAAACTAAGATTGCAATCTGGATATTGCGAATATAAGATGAAAGCTTTATTGATCAAGGTGGGGTTCTGTGACGCCTTTGTCTGGTCGTTGAACACAAACGAAGTACGCGAAGTTGCAGCTATGGCGAACTTTTAATCTAAACAAAACCCAAAGTCTAAACGATGCCCTAAGGGCTGTATATATGGAGGAAGAGGGGGGAATTTCGTGGCCCTTGGTGGAGGGGTCCGAAATCAACCCTATCTCTTGTTTCCCCACACATACGGACTCTAAAAATAGCCTATACTTATGTATTTCGAAATTACATGGGCCTGGCCCAATAATAAGGTGACGCAGCACCTAAAATAGCCTCGGGTCGAAATTTATGAAGTGGCATCTTGTATATTTCGTCCAAGGCTTCATGCACCCATTATGGTGGCTTCAAAGTCCTGAAATCATCACTTGTAACTCCGTTCTTGTTCCCCTTGCGCATGCCATCATCTCCATGCTTGTTCTTGCTCCAATGTTCATCCTTCTCCAAGCTAGGCCCTTCATTTGTAAGCAAAACAAATGTATCCAATTTAGGCAGCATCATATTCTCATGAACATTAGAATCATTACCAAGAAACGAAAGTACCTGGTAATTTAGTTGGCGTGCACGAGCTCTAGTAATTGGTCCAGTATGTATAGCAGCAGGGGCTGTGGGTGTAACAATTGTATTGATGTCCTCATCATCTTGATAGAGGCAAAGGTGTCCCGTCTTTCGATGAGATGGTGGATTTCGCTTGGGTGGAAGTCGACTTTGACGATCCGACTACGAACGTGCGAGGACGTCGCGCCTTAGCAATCGCTAAACCAACTCCGAGAGGTTATTGACCACGCCGGAGCACGATCAACCTGACCACGAGGGTCTGTTTCCTGCGAGCAAACGAAGAACAAGCAAGAAACTAAGATTGCAATCTGGATATTGCGAATATAAGATGAAAGCTTTATTGATCAAGGTGGGGTTCTGTGACGCTTTTGTCTGGTCGTTGAACACAAACGAAGTACGCGAAGTTGCAGCTATGGCGAACTTTTAATCTAAACAAAACCCAAAGTCTAAACGATGCCCTAAGGGCTGTATATATGGAGGAAGAGGGGGGGAATTTCGTGGCCCTTGGTGGAGGAGTCCGAAATCAACCCTATCTCTTGTTTTCCCACACATACGGACTCTAAAAATAGCCTATACTTATGTATTTCGAAATTACATGGGCCTGGCCCAATAATAAGGTGACGCAGCACCTAAAATAGCCTCGGGACGAAATTTATGAAGTGGCATCTTGTATATTTCGTCCAAGGCTTCATGCACCCATTATGGTGGCTTCAAAGTCCTGAAATCATCACTTGTAACTTCGTTCTTGTTTCCCTTGCGCATGCCATCATCTCCATGCTTGTTCTTGCTCCAATGTTCATCCTTCTCCAAGCTAGGCCCTTCATTTGTAAGCAAAACAAATGTATCCAATTTAGGCAGCATCATATTCTCATGAACACTAGAATCATTACCAAGAAACGAAAGTACCTGGTAATTTAGTTGGCGTGCACGAGCTCTAGTAATTGGTCCAGTATGTATAGCAGCAGGGGCTGTGGGTGTAACAATTGTATTGATGTCCTCATCACTGATGGTCCCTTTAAGGTGTTAGAGAAAATAAATGATAATGCATATAAACTTGAGCTGCCTGCAGATTTTGGGGTTAGTCCCACTTTTAACATTGCAGATTTGAAGCCTTATTTGGGTGAGGAAGATGAACTTTCGTCGAGGACGACTTCATTTCAAGAAGGGGAGGATGATGAGGACATCAATACAATTGTTACACCCACAGGCCCTGCTGCTATACATACTGGACCAATTACTAGAGCTCGTGCACGCCAACTAAATTACCAGGTACTTTCGTTTCTTTGTAATGATTCTAATGTTCATGAGAATATGATGCTGCCTAAATTGGATACATTTGTTTTGCTTACAAATGAAGGGCCTAGCTTGGAGAAGGATGAACATTGGAGCAAGAACAAGCATGGAGATGATGGCATGCGCAAGGGAAACAAGAACGGAGTTACAAGTGATGATTTCAGGACTTTGAAGCCACCATAATGGGTTCATGAAGCCTTGGACGAAATATACAAGATGCCACTTCATAAATTTCGTCCCGAGGCTATTTTAGGTGCTGCGTCACCTTATTATTGGGCCAGGCCCATGTAATTTCGAAATACATAAGTATAGGCTATTTTTAGAGTCCGTATGTGTGGGGAAACAAGAGATAGGGTTGATTTCGGACCCCTCCACCAAGGGCCACGAAATTCCCCCCTCTTCCTCCATATATACAGCCCTTAGGGCATCGTTTAGACTTTGGGTTTTGTTTAGATTAAAAGTTCGCCATAGCTGCAACTTCGCGTACTTCGTTTGTGTTCAACGACCAGACAAAGGCGTCACAGAACCCCACCTTGATCAATAAAGCTTTCATCTTATATTCGCAATATCCAGATTGCAATCTTAGTTTCTTGCTTGTTCTTCGTTTGCTCGCAGGAAACAGACCCTCGTGGTCAGGTTGATCGTGCTCCGGCGTGGTCAATAACCTCTCGGAGTTGGTTTAGCGATTGCTAAGGCGCGACGTCCTCGCACGTTCGTAGTTGGATCGTCAAAGTCGACTTCCACCAAAGCGATATCCATCATCTCATCGAAAAATCGGGACCCTCGCCTCTATCAAGTGGTATCAGATTTCCAGGTTGCTCGGTGAGATTTTACAGTTTTTCGTAGTTTAGATCGAGTCTGTTCTTCATACCTACAGTCCACGAAAAAGCCACAAAAAAATTAGGGTTAGTTCATCATATCCGAACCAATCTGAGCCTTTGCATAATCTTTTTAGGGTTTTGCTTTGTTGAATTTGCGGTTGCATCGTCGTGTCTAGTTGCTGGTCTTAGAGTCTAGTCTTTTAGAGTTTCGAGTTCTGGTCATAAGTTGTCACGCCGCCGCCGCACCATCATCATCGCCCCTGCCATCTACCACCACCGCTCCGAATTCGTATCCATATACCACCACCAATCCGTGCCCATATACCACCACCGATCCATATCCATATACTACCACCGCTACCACCACCGCTGCCATATACCACCACCATATATCCACCACCAATCCGAGTTCCTTGCTTATTAGGTTTGTTTTCGGGATCCATCTAGATTCCGATTCGTGTTTCCTTGCCGGAGTAGGTTTCGGAAAAAAAAAAGAGTCGGGTAGCCACGCTCCGTTTAGGCCCAAAATTTTTCGAAAACGCACTTTTTGAAAAAAATTCTGGCTATCCTATTTTTAGGTGTTTCTGAGTGTTTTGAGACAGGTGCCATTATAGGAAAAAAATTTTGACCCGTTTCCAGTTTTTGGGTCCGGGCAGTCGAAAAAAAAAAATTGGTCGAAAAATTTCGTGCCCATCCTGTCAGTTTGAGCTAGGAAGAGTTTTGAGATACTCGCCATTATAGTGATTTTTCGCAAAAAAAAAAAAGCAGCGCAAAAAAAAAAGAGCGCAAAAAAAAGAGAAAAAAAAAATAATTCAGAGTGTGCTTTTCCCTTGTTTACGTGCCGCGCCGTGATTTTGTTGGTGTTCTAGGCTCGCGTCTCTAGCACAGTCTAGCCTAGGACCAGCACAGTACCGTCGTTGAGCGTTTATTCAACTTTGCATCTCTGAATTGATTATTGCTGACCCTTTTTGCTACCATAGTATAAGCCTTCCCAGCTCCACATACATCTACGTCGTGCGTTTGACTCTCCCTGGTAATCGCTCTATCCAAGCTTTGAGAGTTGTGACTACAACGGTTGCCGATCACCGCCTGTTGTTGGGTAAGAACTGGTAAGAATTTGAGTTTTGCTTGACGGATTTGTGACACCCACCACCATCACTTGTTCGTAGTCTGTAGGATCATATTCTTGTGTGTTTCTATTGCTGCTAACCATGCCAGGATCACAAGCCGACGAGATTGACTGGGAGAATTTATCGAACAAGGAGCTTCATGATAAGTTTCAGCAAATGATGACTGAACAGGTGCAAGATGTGCTGAACAATTTTGAAGAGGCCATGGAGAAGATCACTGGCCTTGAGAAGACGTTCGAAACAAAGCTCGATAACAGATTTAATGAATTGCTCGCGTGTCTTCCACCACCACCACCCGCTGCACCTAACGCACCTCTCCAACAACAACAACAACGACTACCTCCACGTCGCGAAATAGACCTTCGCCGAGCGAGCCGTGTTCCTCTTGCGTTTGGCCAAACTGTTGGTGCTGCTGTTGATACTTCTGTGGCTCCTGCTACTGCTATTGCTGGTACCCAGGAGGATGATGAGTATGCGGGCGATTATGAGGATGAGGTTGATCAAAATCAGATCTACGAGCAGCCACCAGCACCACCACCAGCAGGTCGACCTCAGGTATATGTTCGTAATGGTAGGCCTGCACCACCACCTCAGGTACGAGATGATATCCATATTCCTAAACTGAAATTGAATATTCCACCATTTGAGGGTAGATATGTTCCTGATATATATCTTACTTGGGAGTTAGAAACTGAACAACGATTTACATGTTTACACTATCCTGAGGAGAGACGAGTTGCTGCTGCTGTTTGTGCTTTCACTAGTTTTGCATGTGTATGGTGGTCTGAACATTGTAGATTATATCCTATTCCAACTACTTGGGCTGCTTTGAAAACTGCTATGCGTACGCGTTGGGTTCCACCATATTATCAACGTGAATTGCTTCAAAAATTGCAGCGTTTAAGACAAGGGAAAAATTCTGTAGAAGAATATTATCAGGAATTACAAACTGGCATGATTAGATGTGGTATTGTTGAGGAGAATGAAGCTATGCTTGCACGTTTTCTGGGTGGATTAAATAGAGAGATTCAGACCATTCTAGACTATAAGGAGTATACTAATATCACTCGTTTATTCCATCTTGCTTGTAAAGCTGAACGTGAAGTGCAGGATCGACAAGCATTGGGGCGAACTAACTTTTCTGCAGGCCGACCTTCATCATGGACACCACGTGCATCTTCTACTTCAACTGCACCAGCACCTCCATCCGGTGCCACCTTCAGCCGTGATACAAGAAAACAGGCACAACCACCATTATCTGCCAAGAGCGCACCTGCGGGGCCTGCACAGCGTTTTTCTTCTTCCATGGCATCAACAGGGCACACAAGTGATATTATTTGTCGTCGTTGTAAGGGAGGAGGTCATTATGCGAGGGAATGCAAATCTCCGCGTGTGATGATTGCTACTGCGGATGGTGGATATGAGTCCGCTAGTGACTATGATGAGGAGACTTTGGCTCTTATTACACGTGAAGAACATGGTGGAGATGATTCTGATCATGAGACGCAATACATGGCTCCTGAAGACGCTGCAGGTATGAATGTTTAGTTGCTCAACGTGTTTTGAGTGTGCAGGTCACACAAGCTGAGCAAAATCAGAGGCACAATTTGTTCCATACCAAGGGAGTTGTGAAGGAACGTTCTGTGCGCGTCATCATAGACGGAGGGAGCTGCAACAACTTGGCTAGCATGGAGATGGTGGAGAAGCTTGCTCTCACCACAAGACCACATCCACATCCTTACTACATCCAATGGTTCAACAACAGCGGCAAGGTTAAGGTAACACGTACTGTTGGTGTGCATTTTAGTATCTCTACATATGCTGATTATGTTGATTGTGATGTGGTACCTATGCAAGCATGTTCCTTATTACTTGGTAGACCATGGCAATTTGATAAAAATTCTGTACACCATGGTAGAAACAATCACTATACTCTTGTTCATAAGGATAAAAATATTACTTTGCTTCCTATGACTCCTGATTCCATTTTGAAAGATGATATTAATAGAGCTAATAAAGCACAACAGGAGAAGAATAAGAGTGAAAATCAGATTGTGGCAAAAGAATTTGAGCAACAAATGAAGCCTAATAATAAACCATCTAGTGTTGCTTCTGAAATTAAATTGAAAAGTGCATGTTTATTTGCCACCAAATCTGATATTGATGAGCTAGATTTCAGCAAATCTGTTTGCTATGTTTTTGTGTGCAAAGAGGCATTATTTTCATTCGAGGACGTGCCTTCCTCTTTGCCTCCTGCTGTCACTAACATTTTATAGGAGTTCGCTGACGTTTTTCCACAAGACGTGCCACCGGGATTACCGCCTATTCGAGGGATTGAGCATCAGATTGACTTAATTCCCGGTGCTTCACTGCCAAACCGTGCACCATACCGTACCAATCCAGAGGAGACGAAGGAGATTATGCGTCAAGTACAAGAGCTTCTCGACAAAGGTTATATACGCGAATCCCTTAGTCCTTGTGCTGTTCCTATTATTCTAGTGCCGAAAAAGGATGGTACATCACGTATGTGTGTTGATTGTAGAGGCATTAATAATATTACTATTCGTTATCGTCATCCTATTCCTAGGCTAGATGATATGCTTGATGAATTGAGTGGCTCTACAATATTCTCCAAAGTTGATTTGCGTAGTGGCTACCATCAAATTCGTATGAAATTGGGAGATGAATGGAAAACATCATTTAAAACTAAGTTTGGATTATATGAGTGGTTAGTCATGCCTTCTGGGTTAACTAATGCACCTAGTACTTTCATGAGATTAATGAACGAAGTTTTACGTGCTTTCATTGGACGATTTGTGGTAGTTTACTTTGATGACATATTGATTTATAGCAGATCTTTGGAAGAACATTTGGAACATTTACGTGCTGTTTTTATTGCTCTACGTGATGCACGTTTGTTTGGTAACCTTGGGAAGTGCACCTTTTGCACCGACCGAGTATCTTTTCTTGGCTATGTTGTTACTCCACAGGGAATTGAAGTTGATAAAGCCAAGATTGAAGCTATTGAGAGTTGGCCGCAGCCCAAAACGGTCACACACGTGAGGAGTTTTCTTGGCCTCGCTGGATTCTATAGGCGTTTTGTGAGAGATTTCAGCACCATTGCTGCACCTCTCAATGAGCTTACAAAGAAAGATGTGCCTTTTCTTTGGGGTACCGCACAGGAAGAAGCCTTCACGGTATTGAAAGATAAGTTGACACAAGCTCCTTTACTCCAACTTCCTGATTTTAATAAGACTTTTGAGCTTGAATGTGATGCTAGTGGAATTGGATTAGGAGGTGTGTTATTACAAGATGGCAAACCTGTTGCATACTTTTCTGAAAAATTGAGTGGGCCTAGTCTGAATTATTCTACTTATGATAAAGAATTATATGCTCTTGTTCGGACTTTAGAAACATGGCAACATTATTTATGGCCCAAAGAATTTGTTATACATTCTGATCATGAATCATTGAAACATATTAAAAGTCAAGCTAAACTGAATCGTAGACATGCTAAATGGGTTGAATTCATTGAGACTTTCCCTTATGTCATTAAACACAAGAAGGGAAAAGAAAATGTTATTGCTGATGCTTTGTCTCATCGCTATACTATGCTTTCACAACTTGACTTCAAAATATTTGGTTTGGAGACCATCAAAGATCAATATGTGCATGATGCTGATTTTAAAGATGTAATGCATAATTGTAAAGAAGGAAGAATGTGGAACAAGTTTGTTGTTAACGATGGATTTGTGTTTCGTGCTAACAAGCTATGCATTCCAGCTAGCTCCGTTCGTCTTTTGTTGTTGCAGGAGGCGCATGGAGGAGGATTAATGGGACACTTTGGCGTGAAGAAGACGGAGGACGTACTTGCTACACATTTCTTTTGCCCAAAGATGAGACGGGATGTTGAGCGTTTTGTTGCTCGCTGCACTACATGTCAAAAAGCTAAGTCACGCCTCAATCCTCATGGTTTATATATGCCTTTGCCTGTACCTAGTGTTCCTTGGGAGGATATATCTATGGACTTTGTTTTAGGTTTACCTCGAACAAAGAAGGGGAGGGATAGCATATTTGTTGTCGTGGATAGATTCTCGAAAATGGCACACTTTATACCATGTCATAAAAGCGATGATGCTGTTAATGTTGCTGATTTGTTCTTTCGTGAAATTATTCGCTTGCATGGTGTGCCAAATACTATTGTTTCAGATCGTGATACTAAATTTCTTAGCCACTTTTGGAGATGTTTATGGGCTAAGTTGGGGACAAAACTGCTTTTTAGTACTACTTGTCACCCCCAAACTGATGGACAAACTGAAGTAGTCAATAGAACGTTGTCTACTATGCTTAGGGCTGTTTTGAAGAATAATAAGAAAATGTGGGAGGAATGCTTGCCTCATATTGAATTTGCTTATAATCCTTCATTGCATTCTACTACTAAGATGTGCCCTTTCGAAGTTGTGTATGGTTTCCTACCTCGTGCACCTATTGATTTGTTGCCTCTTCCATCTTCGGAGAAGGTTAATTTTGATGCTAAACAACGTGCTGAATTGATTTTAAAAATGCATGAGTTAACTAAGGAAAACATTGAGCGCATGAATGCTAAATATAAACTTGCTGGAGATAAGGGTAGAAAACATGTTGTGTTTGCACCTGGAGATCTTGTTTGGTTACATTTGCGTAAGGATAGATTTCCTGATTTGCGCAAATCAAAGTTAATGCCACGTGCTGATGGTCCCTTTAAGGTGTTAGAGAAAATAAATGATAATGCATATAAACTTGAGCTGCCTGCAGATTTTGGGGTTAGTCCCACTTTTAACATTGCAGATTTGAAGCCTTATTTAGGTGAGGAAGATGAACTTCTGTCGACGACGACTTCATTTCAAGAAGGGGAGGATGATGAGGACATCAATACAATTGTTACACCCACAGCCCCTGCTGCTATACATACTGGACCAATTACTAGAGCTCGTGCACGCCAACTAAATTACCAGGTACTTTCGTTTCTTGGTAATGATTCTAGTGTTCATGAGAATATGATGCTGCCTAAATTGGATACATTTGTTTTGCTTACAAATGAAGGGCCTAGCTTGGAGAAGGATGAACATTGGAGCAAGAACAAGCATGGAGATGATGGCATGCGCAAGGGAAACAAGAACAAAGTTACAAGTGATGATTTCAGGACTTTGAAGCCACCATAATGGGTGCATGAAGCCTTGGACGAAATATACAAGATGCCACTTCATAAATTTCGTCCCGAGGCTATTTTAGGTGCTGCGTCACCTTATTATTGGGCCAGGCCCATGTAATTTCGAAATACATAAGTATAGGCTATTTTTAGAGTCCGTATGTGTGGGGAAACAAGAGATAGGGTTGATTTCGGACCCCTCCACCAAGGGCCACGAAATTCCCCCCCTCTTCCTCCATATATACAGCCCTTAGGGCATCGTTTAGACTTTGGGTTTTGTTTAGATTAAAAGTTCGCCATAGCTGCAACTTCGCGTACTTCGTTTGTGTTCAACGACCAGACAAAGGCGTCACAGAACCCCACCTTGATCAATAAAGCTTTCATCTTATATTCGCAATATCCAGATTGCAATCTTAGTTTCTTGCTTGTTCTTCGTTTGCTCGCAGGAAACAGACCCTCGTGGTCAGGTTGATCGTGCTTCGGCGTGGTCAATAACCTCTCGGAGTTGGTTTAGCGATTGCTAAGGCGCGACGTCCTCGCACGTTCGTAGTCGGATCGTCAAAGTCGACTTCCACCAAAGCGATATCCATCATCTCATCGAAAAATCGGGACCCTCGCCTCTATCAATCAGCACGTGGCATTAGCTTTGATTTGCGCAAATCAGGAAATCTATCCTTACGCAAATGTAACCAAACAAGATCTCCAGGTGCAAACACAACATGTTTTCTACCCTTATCTCCAGCAAGTTTATATTTAGCATTCATACGCTCAATGTTTTCCTTAGTTAACTCATGCATTTTTAAAATCAATTCACCACGTTGTTTAGCATCAAAATTAACCTTCTCCGAAGATGGAAGAGGCAACAAATCAATAGGTGCACGAGGTAGGAAACCATACACAACTTCAAAAGGGCACATCTTAGTAGTAGAATGCAATGAACGATTATAAGCAAATTCAATATGAGGCAAGCATTCCTCCCACATTTTCTTATTATTCTTCAAAACAACCCTAAGCATAGTAGACAACGTTCTATTGACTACTTCAGTTTGTCCATCAGTTTGGGGATGACAAGTAGTACTAAAAAGCAGTTTAGTCCCCAACTTAGCCCATAAACATCTCCAAAAGTGGCTAAGAAATTTAGTATCACGATCTGAAACAATAGTATTTGGCACACCATGCAAGCGAATAATTTCACGAAAGAACAAATCAGCAACATTAACAGCATCATCGCTTTTATGACATGGTATAAAGTGTGCCATTTTCGAGAATCTATCCACGACAACAAATATGCTATCCCTCCCCTTCTTTGTTCGAGGTAAACCTAAAACAAAGTCCATAGATATATCCTCCCAAGGAACACTAGGTACAGGCAAAGGCATATATAAACCATGAGGATTGAGTCGTGACTTAGCTTTTTGACATGTAGTGCAGCGAGCAATAAAACGCTCAACATCCCGTCTCATCTTTGGCCAAAAGAAATGTGTAGCAAGTACGTCCTCCGTCTTCTTCACGCCAAAGTGTCCCATTAATCCTCGTCCATGCGCCTCCTGCAACAACAAAAGACGAACGGAGCTAGCTGGAATGCATAGCTTGTTAGCACGAAACACAAATCCATCGTTAACGACAAACTTGTTCCACATTCTTCCTTCTTTACAATTCTGCATTACATCTTTAAAATCAGCATCATGCACATATTGATCTTTGATGGTCTCCAAACCAAATATTTTGAAGTCAAGTTGTGAAAGCATAGTATAGCGACGAGACAATGCATCAGCAATAACATTTTCTTTTCCCTTCTTGTGTTTAATGACATAAGGGAAAGTCTCAATGAATTCAACCCATTTAGCATGTCTACGATTCAGTTTAGCTTGACTTTTAATATGTTTCAAAGATTCATGATCAGAATGTATAACAAATTCTTTGGGCCATAAATAATGTTGCCATGTTTCTAAAGTCCGAACAAGAGCATATAATTCTTTATCATAAGTAGAATAATTCAGACTAGGCCCACTCAATTTTTTCGAAAAGTATGCAACAGGTTTGCCATCTTGTAATAACACACCTCCTAATCCAATTCCACTAGCATCACATTCAAGCTCAAAAGTCTTATTAATATCAGATTTGGTGGCAAATAAACATGCACTTTTCAATTTAATTTCAGAAGCAACACTAGATGGTTTATTATTAGGCTTCATTTGTTGCTCAAATTCTTTTGCCACAATCTGATTTTCACTCTTATTCGTCTCCTGTTTTGCTTTATTAGCTCTATTAATATCATCTTTCAAAATGGAATCAGGAGTCATAGGAAGCAAAGTAATATTTTTATCCTTATGAACAAGAGTATAGTGATTGTTTCTACCATGGTGTACAGAATTTTTATCAAATTGCCATGGTCTACCAAGTAATAAGGAACATGCTTGCATAGGTACCACATCACAATCAACATAATCAGCATATGTAGAGATACTAAAATGCACACGAACAGTACGTGTTACCTTAACCTTGCCGCTGTTGTTGAACTATTGGATGTAGTAAGGATGTGGATGTGGTCTTGTGGTGAGAGAAAGCTTCTCCACCATCTCCATGCTAGCCAAGTTGTTGCAACTCCCTCCGTCTATTATGACGCGCACAGAACGTTCCTTCACAACTCCCTTGGTATGGAACAAATTGTGCCTCTGATTTTGCTCAGCTTGTGTGACCTGCACACTCAAAACACGTTGAGCAACTAAACATTCATACCTGTCAGCGTCTTCAGGAGCCATGTATTGCGTCTCATGATCAGAATCATCTCCACCATGTTCTTCACGTGTAATAAGAGCCAATGTCTCCTCATCATAGTCACTAGCGGACTCATATCCACCATCCGCGGTAGCAATCATCACACGCGGAGATTTGCATTCCCTCGCATAATGACCTCCTCCCTTACAACGACGACAAATAATATCACTTGTGTGCCCTGTTGATGCCATGGAAGAAGAAGAACGCTGTGCAGGACCCGCAGGTGCGCTCTTGGAAGATAATGGTGGTTGTGCCTGTTTTCTTGTATCACGGGTGGAGGTGGCACCGGATGGAGGTGCTGGTGCAGTTGAAGGAGAAGATGCACATGGTGTCCATGATGAAGGTCGGCCTGCAGAAAAGTTAGTTCGCCCCAATGCTTGTCGATCCTGCACTTCACGTTCAGCTTTACAAGCAAGATGGAATAAACGAGTGATATTAGTATACTCCTTATAGTCTAGAATGGTCTGAATCTCTCTATTTAATCCACCCAGAAAACGTGCAAGCATAGCTTCATTCTCCTCAACAATACCACATCTAATCATGCCAGTTTGTAATTCCTGATAATATTCTTCTACAGAATTTTTCCCTTGTCTTAAACGCTGCAATTTTTGAAGCAATTCACGTTGATAATATGGTGGAACCCAACGCGTACGCATAGCAGTTTTCAAAGCAGCCCAAGTAGTTGGAATAGGATATAATGTACAATGTTCAGACCACCATACACATGCAAAACTAGTGAAAGCACAAACGGCAGCAGCAACTCGTCTCTCCTCAGGATATTGTAAACATGTAAATCGTTGTTCAGTTTCTAACTCCCAAGTAAGATATATATCAGGAACATATCTACCCTCAAATGGTGGAATATTCAATTTCAGTTTAGGAATATGGACATCATCTCGTACCTGAGGTGGTGGTGCAGGCCTACCATTACGAATATATACCTGAGGTCGACCTGCTGGTGGTGGTACAGGTGGCTGCACGTAGTGTTGATTTTGATCAACCTCATCCTCATAGTCTCCCACATAATCATCCTCCTCCGCATCAGCAGCAGGAGCCACAGAAGTATCAACAGCAGCACCAACAGTTTGGCCAAACGCAAGAGGAACACGGCTTGCTCGGCGGAGGTTTGCTTCGCGACGTGGAGGTAGTCGTTGTTGTTGTTGTTGTTGGAGAGGTGCGTTAGCTGCAGCGGGTGGTGGTGGTGGAAGACGCGCGAGCAATTCATTAAACTTGTTATCGAGCTTTGTTTCGAACGTCTTCTCAAAGCCAGTGATCTTCTCCATGGCCTCTTCAAAATTGTTCAGCACATCTTGCACCTGTTCAGTCATCATTTGCTGAAACTTATCATGAAGCTCCTTGTTCGATAAATTCTCCCAGTCAATCTCGTCGGCTTGTGATCCTGGCATGGTTAGCAGCAATAGAAACACACAAGAATATGATCCTACAGACTACGAACAAGTGGTGGTGGTGGGTGTCACAAATCCGTCAAGCAAATCTCAAATTCTTACCAGTTCTTACCCAGCAGCAGGCGGTGATAGAGGCAAAGGTGTCCCGTCTTTCGATGAGATGGTGGATTTCGCTTTGGTGGAAGTCGACTTTGACGATCCGACTACGATCGTGCGAGGACGTCGCGCCTTAGCAATCGCTAAACCAACTCCGAGAGGTTATTGACCACGCCGGAGCACGATCAACCTGACCACGAGGGTCTGTTTCCTGCGAGCAAACGAAGAACAAGCAAGAAACTGAGATTGCAATCTGGATATTGCGAATATAAGATGAAAGCTTTATTGATCAAGGTGGGGTTCTGTGACGCCTTTGTCTGGTCGTTGAACACAAACGAAGTACGCGAAGTTGCAGCTATGGCGAACTTTTAATCTAAACAAAACCCAAGGTCTAAACGATGCCCTAAGGGCTGCATATATGGAGGAAGAGGGGGTGGATTTAGTGGCCCTTGGTGGAGGGGTCCGAAATCAACCCTATCTCTTGTTTCCCCACACATACGGACTCTAAAAATAGCCTATACTTATGTATTTCGAAATTACATGGGCCTGGCCCAATAATAAGGTGACGCAGCACCTAAAATAGCCTCGGGACGAAATTTATGAAGTGGCATCTTGTATATTTCGTCCAAGGCTTCATGCACACATTATGGTGGCTTCAAAGTCCTGAAATCATCACTTGTAACTCCGTTCTTGTTCCCCTTGCGCATGCCATCATCTCCATGCTTGTTCTTGCTCCAATGTTCATCCTTCTCCAAGCTAGGCCCTTCATTTGTAAGCAAAACAAATGTATCCAATTTAGGCAGCATCATATTCTCATGAACATTAGAATCATTACCAAGAAACGAAAGTACCTGATAATTTAGTTGGCGTGCACGAGCTCTAGTAATTGGTCCAGTATGTATAGCAGCAGGGGCTGTGGGTGTAACAATTGTATTGATGTCCTCATCACAGCACGTAAATGTTCCAAATGTTCTTCCAAAGATCTGCTATAAATCAATATGTCATCAAAGTAAACTACCACAAATCGTCCAATGAAAGCACGTAAAACTTCGTTCATTAATCTCATGAAAGTACTAGGTGCATTAGTTAACCCAAAAGGCATGACTAACCACTCATATAATCCAAACTTAGTTTTAAATGCTGTTTTCCATTCATCTCCCAATTTCATACGAATTTGATGGTAGCCACTACGCAAATCAACTTTGGAGAATATTGTAGAGCCACTCAATTCATCAAGCATATCATCTAGCCTAGGAATAGGATGACGATAACGAATAGTAATATTATTAATGCCTCTACAATCAACACACATACGTGATGTACCATCCTTTTTCGGCACTAGAATAATAGGAACAGCACAAGGACTAAGGGATTCGCGTATATAACCTTTGTCGAGAAGCTCTTGTACTTGACGCATAATCTCCTTCGTCTCCTCTGGATTGGTACAGTATGGTGCACGGTTTGGCAGTGAAGCACCGGGAATTAAGTCAATCTGATGATCAATCCCTCGAATAGGCGGTAATCCCGGTGGCACGTCTTGTGGAAAAACGTCAGCGAACTCCTGCAAAATGTTAGTGACAGGAGGAGGCAAAGAGGAAGGCACGTCCTCGAATGAAAATAATGCCTCTTTGCACACAAAAGCATAGCAAATAGATTTGCTAAAATCTAGCTCATCAATATCAGATTTGGTGGCAAATAAACATGCACTTTTCAATTTAATTTCAGAAGCAACACTAGATGGTTTATTATTAGGCTTCATTTGTTGCTCAAATTCTTTTGCCACAATCTGATTTTCACTCTTATTCTTCTCCTGTTGTGCTTTATTAGCTCTATTAATATCATCTTTCAAAATGGAATCAGGAGTCATAGGAAGCAAAGTAATATTTTTATCCTTATGAACAAGAGTATAGTGATTGTTTCTACCATGGTGTACAGAATTTTTATCAAATTGCCATGGTCTACCAAGTAATAAGGAACATGCTTGCATAGGTACCACATCACAATCAACATAATCAGCATATCTAGAGATACTAAAATGCACACGAACAGTAAGTGTTACCTTAACCTTGCCGCTGTTGTGAACCATTGGATGTAGTAAGGATGTGGATGTGGTCTTGTGGTGAGAGAAAGCTTCTCCACCATCTCCATGCTAGCCAAGTTGTTGCAGCTCCCTCCGTCTATGATGACGCGCACAGAACGTTCCTTCACAACTCCCTTGGTATGGAACAAATTGTGCCTCTGATTTTGCTCAGCTTGTGTGACCTGCACACTCAAAACACGTTGAGCAACTAAACATTCATACCTGTCAGCGTCTTCAGGAGCCATGTATTGCGTCTCATGATCAGAATCATCTCCACCATGTTCTTCACGTGTAATAAGAGCCAATGTCTCCTCATCATAGTCACTAGCGGACTCATATCCACCATCCGCGGTAGCAATCATCACACGCGGAGATTTGCATTCCCTCGCATAATGACCTCCTCCCTTACAACGACGACAAATAATATCACTTGTGTGCCCTGTTGATGCCATGGAAGAAGAAGAACGCTGTGCAGGACCCGCAGGTGCGCTCTTGGAAGATAATGGTGGTTGTGCCTGTTTTCTTGTATCACGGGTGGAGGTGGCACCGGATGGAGGTGCTGGTGCAGTTGAAGGAGAAGATGCACATGGTGTCCATGATGAAGGTCGGCCTGCAGAAAAGTTAGTTCGCCCCAATGCTTGTCGATCCTGCACTTCACGTTCAGCTTTACAAGCAAGATGGAATAAACGAGTGATATTAGTATACTCCTTATAGTCTAGAATGGTCTGAATCTCTCTATTTAATCCACCCAGAAAACGTGCAAGCATAGCTTCATTCTCCTCAACAATACCACATCTAATCATGCCAGTTTGTAATTCCTGATAATATTCTTCTACAGAATTTTTCCCTTGTCTTAAACGCTGCAATTTTTGAAGCAATTCACGTTGATAATATGGTGGAACCCAACGCGTACGCATAGCAGTTTTCAAAGCAGCCCAAGTAGTTGGAATAGGATATAATCTACAATGTTCAGACCACCATACACATGCAAAACTAGTGAAAGCACAAACGGCAGCAGCAACTCGTCTCTTGATAGAGGCAAAGGTGTCCCGTCTTTCGATGAGATGGTGGATTTCGCTTTGGTGGAAGTCGACTTTGACGATCCGACTACGATCGTGCGAGGACGTCGCGCCTTAGCAATCGCTAAACCAACTCCGAGAGGTTATTGACCACGCCGGAGCACGATCAACCTGACCACGAGGGTCTGTTTCCTGCAAGCAAACGAAGAACAAGCAAGAAACTAAGATTGCAATCTGGATATTGCGAATATAAGATGAAAGCTTTATTGATCAAGGTGGGGTTCTGTGACGCCTTTGTCTGGTCGTTGAACACAAACGAAGTACGCGAAGTTGCAGCTATGGCGAACTTTTAATCTAAACAAAACCCAAAGTCTAAACGATGCCCTAAGGGCTGTATATATGGAGGAAGAGGGGGGAAATTTCGTGGCCCTTGGTGGAGGGGTCCGAAATCAACCCTATCTCTTGTTTCCCCACACATACGGACTCTAAAAATAGCCTATACTTATGTATTTCGAAATTACATGGGCCTGGCCCAATAATAAGGTGACGCAGCACCTAAAATAGCCTCGGGATGAAATTTATGAAGTGGCATCTTGTATATTTCGTCCAAGGCTTCATGCACCCATTATGGTGGCTTCAAAGTCCTGAAATCATCACTTGTAACTCCGTTCTTGTTCCCCTTGCGCATGCCATCATCTCCATGCTTGTTCTTGCTCCAATGTTCATCCTTCTCCAAGCTAGGCCCTTCATTTGTAAGCAAAACAAATATATCCAATTTAGGCAGCATCATATTCTCATGAACATTAGAATCATTACCAAGAAACGAAAGTACCTGGTAATTTAGTTGGCGTGCACGAGCTCTAGTAATTGGTCCAGTATGTATAGCAGCAGGGGCTGTGGGTGTAACAATTGTATTGATGTCCTCATCAATATGCCTCCATACTATGCAATACTCCCTTGTCATTTCTTATGATGAGCATGATACATACAATTGTATTGATGATACATACACCTTAAAGGGACCATCAGCACGTGGCATTAGCTTTGATTTGCGCAAATCAGGAAATCTATCCTTACGCAAATGTAACCAAACAAGATCTCCAGGTGCAAACACAACATGTTTTCTACCCTTATCTCCAGCAAGTTTATATTTAGCATTCATACGCTCAATGTTTTCCTTAGTTAACTCATGCATTTTTAAAATCAATTCAGCACGTTGTTTAGCATCAAAATTAACCTTCTCCGAAGATGGAAGAGGCAACAAATCAATAGGTGCACGAGGTAGGAAACCATACACAACTTCAAAAGGGCACATCTTAGTAGTAGAATGCAATGAACGATTATAAGCAAATTCAATATGAGGCAAGCATTCCTCCCACATTTTCTTATTATTCTTCAAAACAGCCCTAAGCATAGTAGACAACGTTCTATTGACTACTTCAGTTTGTCCATCAGTTTGGGGGTGACAAGTAGTACTAAAAAGCAGTTTAGTCCCCAACGTAGCCCATAAACATCTCCAAAAGTGGCTAAGAAATTTAGTATCACGATCTGAAACAATAGTATTTGGCACACCATGCAAGCGAATAATTTCACGAAAGAACAAATCAGCAACATTAACAGCATCATCGCTTTTATGACATGGTATAAAGTGTGCCATTTTCGAGAATCTATCCACGACAACAAATATGCTATCCCTCCCCTTCTTTGTTCGAGGTAAACCTAAAACAAAGTCCATAGATATATCCTCCCAAGGAACACTAGGTACAGGCAAAGGCATATATAAACCATGAGGATTGAGTCGTGACTTAGCTTTTTGACATGTAGTGCAGCGAGCAATAAAACGCTCAACATCCCGTCTCATCTTTGGCCAAAAGAAATGTGTAGCAAGTACGTCCTCCGTCTTCTTCACGCCAAAGTGTCCCATTAATCCTCGTCCATGCGCCTCCTGCAACAACAAAAGACGAACGGAGCTAGCTGGAATGCATAGCTTGTTAGCACGAAACACAAATCCATCGTTAACGACAAACTTGTTCCACATTCTTCCTTCTTTACAATTCTGCATTACATCTTTAAAATCAGCATCATGCACATATTGATCTTTGATGGTCTCCAAACCAAATATTTTGAAGTCAAGTTGTGAAAGCATAGTATAGCGACGAGACAATGCATCAGCAATAACATTTTCTTTTCCCTTCTTGTGTTTAATGACATAAGGGAAAGTCTCAATGAATTCAACCCATTTAGCATGTCTACGATTCAGTTTAGCTTGACTTTTAATATGTTTCAAAGATTCATGATCAGAATGTATAACAAATTCTTTGGGCCATAAATAATGTTGCCATGTTTCTAAAGTCCGAACAAGAGCATATAATTCTTTATCATAAGTAGAATAATTCAGACTAGGCCCACTCAATTTTTCAGAAAAGTATGCAACAGGTTTGCCATCTTGTAATAACAAACCTCCTAATCCAATTCCACTAGCATCACATTCAAGCTCAAAAGTCTTATTAAAATCAGGAAGTTGGAGTAAAGGAGCATGTGTCAACTTATCTTTCAATACCGTGAAGGCCTCTTCCTGTGCAGTACCCCAAAGAAAAGGCACATCTTTCTTTGTAAGCTCATTGAGAGGTGCAGCAATGGTGCTGAAATCTCTCACAAAATGCCTATAGAATCCAGCGAGGCCAAGAAAACTCCTCACTTGTGTGACCGTTTTGGGCTGCGGCCAACTCTCAATAGCTTCAATCTTGGCTTTATCAACTTCAATTCCCTGTGGAGTAACAACATAGCCAAGAAAAGATACTCGGTCGGTGCAAAAGGTGCACTTCCCTAGGTTACCAAACAAACGTGCATCACGTAGAGCAATAAAAACAACACGTAAATGTTCCAAATGTTCTTCCAAAGATCTGCTATAAATCAATATGTCATCAAAGTAAACTACCACAAATCGTCCAATGAAAGCACGTAAAACTTCGTTCATTAATCTCATGAAAGTACTAGGTGCATTAGTTAACCCAAAAGGCATGACTAACCACTCATATAATCCAAACTTAGTTTTAAATGCTGTTTTCCATTCATCTCCCAATTTCATACGAATTTGATGGTAGCCACTACGCAAATCAACTTTGGAGAATATTGTAGAGCCACTCAATTCATCAAGCATATCATCTAGCCTAGGAATAGGATGACGATAACGAATAGTAATATTATTAATGCCTCTACAATCAACACACATACGTGATGTACCATCCTTTTTCGGCACTAGAATAATAGGAACAGCACAAGGACTAAGGGATTCGCGTATATAACCTTTGTCGAGAAGCTCTTGTACTTGACGCATAATCTCCTTCGTCTCCTCTGGATTGGTACGGTATGGTGCACGGTTTGGCAGTGCTCCACCGGGAATTTTTTTGACTGCCCGGACCCAAAAACTGGAAACGGGTCAAAAAAAACTTCCTATAATGGCACCTGTCTCAAAACACTCAGAAACACCTAAAAATAGGATAGCCAGAAAATTTTTCGAAAAATGCGTTTTCGAAAAATTTTGGGCCTAAACGGAGCGTGGCTACCCGACTCTTTTTTTTTTCCGAAACCTACTCCGGCAAGGAAACACGAATCGGAATCGAGATGGATCCCGAAAACAAACCTAATAAGCAAAGAACTCGGATTGGTGGTGGATATATGGTGGTGGTATATGGCAGCGGTGGTGGTAGCGGTGGTAGTATATGGATATGGATCGGTGGTGGTATATGGACACGGATTGGTGGTGGTATATGGATACGAATTCGGAGCGGTGGTGGTAGATGGCAGGGGCGATGATGATGGTGCGGCGGCGGCGTGACAACTTATGACCAGAACTCGAAACTCTAAAAGACTAGACTCTAAGACCAGCAACTAGACACGACGATGCAACCGCAAATTCAACAAAGCAAAACGCTAAAAAGATTATGCAAGGCTCAGATTGGTTCGGATATGATGAACTAACCCTAAATTTTTTTTGTGGCTTTTTCGTGGACTATAGGTATGAAGAATAGACTCGATCTAAACTACGAAAAACTGTAAAATCTCACCGAGCAACCTGGAAATCTGATACCACTTGATAGAGGCAAAGGTGTCCCGTCTTTCGATGAGATGGTGGATTTCACTTTGGTGGAAGTCGACTTTGACGATCCGACTACGAACGTGCAAGGACGTCGCGCCTTAGCAATCGCTAAACCAACTCCGAGAGGTTATTGACCACGCCGGAGCACGATCAACCTGACCACGAGGGTCTGTTTCCTGCGAGCAAACGAAGAACAAGCAAGAAACTAAGATTGCAATCTGGATATTGCGAATATAAGATGAAAGCTTTATTGATCAAGGTGGGGTTCTGTGACGCCTTTGTCTGGTCGTTGAACACAAACGAAGTACGCGAAGTTGCAGCTATGGCGAACTTTTAATCTAAACAAAACCCAAAGTCTAAACGATGCCCTAAGGGCTGTATATATGGAGGAAGAGGGGGGAATTTCGTGGCCCTTGGTGGAGGGGTCCGAAATCAACCCTATCTCTTGTTTCGCCACACATACGGACTCTAAAAATAGCCTATACTTATGTATTTCGAAATTACATGGGCCTGGCCCAATAATAAGGTGACGCAGCACCTAAAATAGCCTCGGGACGAAATTTATGAAGTGGCATCTTGTATATTTCGTCCAAGGCTTCATGCACCCATTATGGTGGCTTCAAAGTCCTGAAATCATCACTTGTAACTCCGTTCTTGTTCCCCTTGCGCATGCCATCATCTCCATGCTTGTTCTTGCTCCAATGTTCATCCTTCTCCAAGCTAGGCCCTTCATTTGTAAGCAAAACAAATGTATCCAATTTAGGCAGCATCATATTCTCATGAACATTAGAATCATTACCAAGAAACGAAAGTACCTGGTAATTTAGTTAGCGTGCACGAGCTCTAGTAATTGGTCCAGTATGTATAGCAGCAGGGGCTGTGGGTGTAACAATTGTATTGATGTCCTCATCATTAGTCATGCCTTTTGGGTTAACTAATGCGCCTAGTACTTTCATGAGACTAATGAACGAAGTTTTACGTGCTTTCATTGGACGATTTGTGGTAGTCTATTTTGATGATATACTGATTTATAGCAGATCTTTGGAAGAACATTTGGAACATTTACGTGCTGTTTTTATTGCTCTACGTGATGCACGTTTGTTTGGTAACCTTGGGAAGTGCACCTTTTGCACCGACCGAGTATCTTTTCTTGGCTATGTTGTTACTCCACAGGGAATTGAAGTTGACAAAGCCAAGATTGAAGCTATTGAGAGTTGGCCGCAGCCCAAAACGGTCACACAAGTGAGGAGTTTTCTTGGCCTCGCTGGATTCTATAGGCGTTTTGTGAGAGATTTCAGTACCATTGCTGCACCTCTCAACGAGCTTACAAAGAAGGATGTGCCTTTTGTTTGGGGTACCGCACAGGAAGAAGCCTTCACGGTATTGAAAGATAAGTTGACACATGCTCCTTTACTCCAACTTCCTGATTTTAATAAGACTTTTGAGCTTGAATGTGATGCTAGTGGAATTGGATTAGGAGGTGTGTTATTACAAGATGGCAAACCTGTTGCATACTTTTCTGAAAAATTGAGTGGGCCTAGTCTGAATTATTCTACTTATGATAAAGAATTATATGCTCTTGTTCGGACTTTAGAAACATGGCAACATTGTTTATGGCCCAAAGAATTTGTTATACATTCTGATCATGAATCTTTGAAACATATTAAAAGTCAAGCTAAACTGAATCGTAGACATGCTAAATGGGTTGAATTCATTGAGACTTTCCCTTATGTCATTAAACACAAGAAGGGAAAAGAAAATGTTATTGCTGATGCATTGTCTCGTCGCTATACTATGCTTTCACAACTTGACTTCAAAATATTTGGTTTGGAGACCATCAAAGATCAATATGTGCATGATGCTGATTTTAAAGATGTAATGCAGAATTGTAAAGAAGGAAGAATGTGGAACAAGTTTGTCGTTAACGATGGATTTGTGTTTCGTGCTAACAAGCTATGCATTCCAGCTAGCTCCGTTCGTCTTTTGTTGTTGCAGGAGGCGCATGGACGAGGATTAATGGGACACTTTGGCGTGAAGAAGACGGAGGACGTACTTGCTACACATTTCTTTTGGCCAAAGATGAGACGGGATGTTGAGCGTTTTATTGCTCGCTGCACTACATGTCAAAAAGCTAAGTCACGACTCAATCCTCATGGTTTATATATGCCTTTGCCTGTACCTAGTGTTCCTTGGGAGGATATATCTATGGACTTTGTTTTAGGTTTACCTCGAACAAAGAAGGGGAGGGATAGCATATTTGTTGTCGTGGATAGATTCTCGAAAATGGCACACTTTATACCATGTCATAAAAGCGATGATGCTGTTAATGTTGCTGATTTGTTCTTTCGTGAAATTATTCGCTTGCATGGTGTGCCAAATACTATTGTTTCAGATCGTGATACTAAATTTCTTAGCCACTTTTGGAGATGTTTATGGGCTAAGTTGGGGACTAAACTGCTTTTTAGTACTACTTGTCACCCCCAAACTGATGGACAAACTGAAGTAGTCAATAGAATGTTGTCTACTATGCTTAGGGCTGTTTTGAAGAATAATAAGAAAATGTGGGAGGAATGCTTGCCTCATATTGAATTTGCTTATAATAGTTCATTGCATTCTACTACTAAGATGTGCCCTTTTGAAGTTGTGTATGGTTTCCTACCTCGTGCACCTATTGATTTGTTGCCTCTTCCATCTTCGGAGAAGGTTAATTTTGATGCTAAACAACATGCTGAATTGATTTTAAAAATGCATGAGTTAACTAAGGAAAACATTGAGCGCATGAATGCTAAATATAAACTTGCTGGAGATAAGGGTAGAAAACATGTTGTGTTTGCACCTGGAGATCTTGTTTGGTTACATTTGCGTAAGGATAGATTTCCTGATTTGCGCAAATCAAAGTTAATGCCACGTGCTGATGGTCCCTTTAAGGTGTTAGAGAAAATAAATGATAATGCATATAAACTTGAGCTGCCTGCAGATTTTGGGGTTAGTCCCACTTTTAACATTGCAGATTTGAAGCCTTATTTGGGTGAGGAAGATGAACTTCCGTCGAGGACGACTTCATTTCAAGAAGGGGAGGATGGATTTCGTGGCCCTTGGTGGAGGGGTCCGAAATCAACCCTATCTCTTGTTTCCCCACACATACGGACTCTAAAAATAGCCTATACTTATGTATTTCGAAATTACATGGGCCTGGCCCAATAATAAGGTGACGCAGCACCTAAAATAGCCTCGGGACGAAATTTATGAAGTGGCATCTTGTATATTTCGTCCAAGGCTTCATGCACCCATTATGGTGGCTTCAAAGTCCTGAAATCATCACTTGTAACTCCGTTCTTGTTTCCCTTGCGCATGCCATCATCTCCATGCTTGTTCTTGCTCCAATGTTCATCCTTCTCCAAGCTAGGCCCTTCATTTGTAAGCAAAACAAATGTATCCAATTTAGGCAGCATCATATTCTCATGAACATTAGAATCATTACAAAGAAACGAAAGTACCTGGTAATTTAGTTGGCGTGCACGAGCTCTAGTAATTGGTCCAGTATGTATAGCAGCAGGGCCTGTGGGTGTAACAATTGTATTGATGTCCTCATCACTTGGTATCTTTGTATTTCTCATTGAATTATCGATTTGGTTTGGCCAACTAGATTAGTTTTTCTTACAATGGGAGAAGTGCTTAGCTTTGGGTTCAATCTTGTGGTGTCCTCACCCAGTGACAGTAGGGGTATCGAGGCATGTGTATTGTTGCCATCGAGGATAAAAAGATGGGGGTTTCATCATATTGCTTGACTTAATTCCTTTACGTCATGTCATCTTACTTAATGCGTTACTCTATTCTTTATGAACTTAATACTCTAGATTCAGACATGAGTCGGTCCATGTATGGAGTAATAGTAGTAGATGCAGGCAAGAGTCGGTCTACTTGACACGGACGTGATGCCTATATTGCATAATCACTGCCTTGGATATCTTCATAACTTTGCACTTTCCTATCAATTGCTCGACAGCAATTTGTTCACCCACTATATTATTTGCCTTCATAAGAGAAGCCTCTGGTGAAACCTATGCCCCAGGTCTATTTTCCATCATATTAGTTTCCGATCTACTTCCTCCGTTCCTAAATATAAGTCTTTGTAGAGATTCCACTAGGAACCACATACAGATGTATATATATGCATTTTAAGTGTAGATTCATTCATTTTGCTTCATATGTAGTCCATCTAGTGGAATATCTACAAAGACTTATATTTAGGAACAGAGGGAGTACTATTTTGCAATCTTGTATTTTCAAATCTATAAACCAAAAAACCCAAAAATATTTTATCTTTCGTTTAGTTTTATTTATCTATCTCTTCAGATCTCACCTTACAAGTGACCGTGAAGGGATTGACAACCCCTTTATCGTGTTGGGTGCAAGTGTTTGATTGTTTGTGCAGGTATTGGTGATTTGCGCGTTCTTCTCCTACTGGATTGATACCTTGGTTCTCAAACTGAGGGAAATACTTATCTCTACTTTGCTGCATCACCCTTTCATCTTCAAGGGAAAAACCAACACAAGCTCAAGAAGTAGCAGTATGTTGCTGACCAAATGTTGTTCGGAGTCATATATGAGATCACGGACACGACGAGGAGTTCCGTAATAGTCCGGAGGTAAATATTGATATATGGGACAGTAGTGTTTGGTCTCCAGAAGGGTTCTGGAATTCACCGGAAGGGGTGTCAGATGTTTCCCGAAATGTTCTGGTACGAGAACACTTTATTTGGGTGAAGGGTTAAAGCCCACGGGGCTTTAGGAATGTGCAAAAGGCAGTTTTGCGGAGGCCAAGGGGCTAGACGCCAGGGACCCTGACGTCTGGGGCCAGACGCCAAGGACCCTGGCGTCTGGTCCTCGAGTCCGAGAAGGACTCTTGCCTTGCGGGCCAAACCGACTTTGAGGAGGCTTCTCCAAGAAACGACCCCAGGGATCAACATATAAATAGAGGGGCAGGGCTAGCACGAAGAACACATCAAGATTCACCAAGCCATGTGCAGGCAACCCCGCCCCCTCTAGTTTATCCTCCGTGATAGTTTCCGTTGTGCTTGGCGAAGCCCTGCGAAGATTGTTCTTCACCACCACCGTCACCACGCCGTCGTGCTGCTGAAACTCATCTACTACTTCGCCTCTATTGCTGGATCGAGAAGGCGAGGACGTCATCGAGCTGAACGTGTGCTGAACGCGGAGGTGCCGTACGTTCGGTACTTGATTGGGACGGATCGTGAAGGTATACGACTACATCAACCGCGTTGATAAACACTTCTGTTTAGCGATTTACAAGGGTATGTAGATGCTCTTCCCCACTAGTAGCTATGCATGATAGAGGCAAAGGTGTCCCGTCTTTCGATGAGATGATGGATATCGCTTTGGTGGAAGTCGACTTTGACGATCCGACTACGAACGTGCGAGGACGTCGCGCCTTAGCAATCGCTAAACCAACTCTGAGAGGTTATTGACCACGCCGGAGCACGATCAACCTGACCACGAGGGTCTGTTTCCTGCGGGCAAACGAAGAACAAGCAAGAAACTGAGATTGCAATCTGGATATTGCGAATATAAGATGAAAGCTTTATTGATCAAGGTGGGGTTCTGTGACGCCTTTGTCTGGTCGTTGAACACAAACGAAGTACGCGAAGTTGCAGCTATGGCGAACTTTTAATCTAAACAAAACCCAAGGAAAAGCTACTAGATGGATCTACTTATATAGGAGCAAGGGGTGGCGGCCAAGGAGGTGGGAGGACGTCCAAAGGCAGCCTAAAACTTAATCTAGGTCATACAAGGCCAATGGGCCCAAGTGGAGGTGATGTAACACCTTTGGACTTGTAGTTTGACTCGGATTCTGCTGCAGCATCAGATTGTTTCGTCCACAACTCAACGCTCCGGACGAATTTGAAGGTGATTCCAATTGGGTTGGAAAGTGCACGAAATCTAGTTTCCAACAAAAAAAGAATCACCCAATTCGGAGTCCGTATGGAAAACTTGTGTGCGTTTTGAGTCAGGTATGTCTGTGCAGTCCGAATCTGAATCCAGAACGTGAGAGACTTGGACTCTATCTTCTCTTGGGCCAAAAGTGACGTGAGAGAACTTTTTGGACAGCAAATAAACATCTCTTTCTTCCTTATCTTCATATGTGGATTGTACAAATGTCCCATACACCTGCAATTAGACAAAACACAAAAGTGTGTGAAGTATTTTTGTTCTGCATAACATAAATAGATTATTGAATAGTTGGAACTAGAAATCACCTGACAAATATGCATATATGCAATATTTTTGGTCATGTCCAAGGTAGTCATGTCCTCATCATCCTCCCCTTCTTGAAAATAAAGCCGTCCTCGGCGTTGCTTAATCTGAAATGTGGCTAACAAAAGAGACAAGGTGTACATGTTGTATATGTATATGTCATCCATTTTTACTTCCCTTGATTTTTGCATATATGACACATGAATAGATGAGTAACTTGCATAGTTCATAAAATCTAAAGCCAAAAAATTAGCGCAAGAAGTAGAAGGCATGAAAATATTGCATCTCAGTTTGCACATATAAGTGAAGCTCTTATTCATTTCAAAAGATTGACAATGTTCATCATTAAACCATCCCAACATTGGTGAATAAACCTTACTTGCATCAAATTTACATGCTACGACATGCTTAAATAAGCAAACATGCAATAAGTCATTCAACACAGAATCATCACCAAGATTAGAGGTCATATCAAAATGATTAAACATTGGTTCTTTTGCATCAATAGTTAATTCAATGAGTGCACTCAAAATTGTTGGTATTTCAGTTGTTTGATCACATGGCAAAGTCAAATTATCAACGTAGTCCTCTAAAATAGGTGGTGTGATCAAAGTAGTGGGTAGCTCATCAGATGGTGCATTCAAATTGACAAGGCATTCATCATTCTCATGTAGAGATGGAAGATCAGTACCTTTGTCATTACCTCTTATGATCAACTCAGATGATGTAACCACTCTCGGGGGCGATGTGTCACATGGTGGAGGTGATGTAGTCCTGACAACAACGGATGTGGTTGTCATAGTATGCCTAGTAGTTGAAGGAACAATCATATCAACTCTTGGAATGTGCACTGTGCGCTTGTTCTCCTTGTGGCCAACACGTCGTTTTATTTCCTGTTCAGCTTTGCAAGCAAGATGAAACAAATGGTCCATAGGATAACACTCTTCATGAATTAGTATCTCTTGAATATCATGGTTTAATCCTCCCCAAAATCTATCCATAAAATCATCTTCACTTTCTTCTAAAGAGGAATGCAACAAGGTAGTTTGTAAATCATCATAATATTTTGTTACAGTTTCACTACCTTGTTTTAAGTGTTGCAACTTTTTAATCATGTCACGAGTATAATAAGCAGGGACGAAAGTATGTCGCATGGCAAGTTTCAAATCATCCCAAGTAGTAGGTATATAATCAGGGTGTAACCGACAATATTCACTCCACCAAACCAAAGCATAACCAGTGAAAGAACCAACCGCAACCTTAACCTTTTTATGTTCATTGAAATTATGGGAAGCAAATATATTTTTTATGTCGAACTCCCATTCAATATATAAAGCAGGTTTAAAACGGCCATTAAATGGTGGGATAGATACATTAACCTGATCATGTGCATTTGGATGTTTGTGCACCTCTCGTGACGGTTGTGGTATTTGCAAAGGTGGTGGCACGTCTCCCGCGATCGACAAAGCCCATGAATTGACTCTGGATCCTGTCATGATTAGTAGAACAAGAAACAAAACCCAAAAATAATGTTCCTATAACTACTAGGATGTGGTGGTAAAACGCTCACAGTAAAGCAAATATCAATGTCTTACAAGTTCTTACCATGCAGCAGACGGTGATCGGCAACCAGCGGTGTCAAGTAACTCCGAATATTGAGTAAAGCGATTGCCAGGGGAGCGTACGTATACACGGTGTAGAAATATGTGGAGCTGGGTTGGCTATATATGGTAGCAAAAGATTACCAATAATCAATTCAAAGATGCAATGTTGAATAAACGCTCAACGACGGTACTGTGCTGGTCCTAGGCTAGACCGGACTAGAGACGCGAGCCTAGAACACTAATGAGGTCACGGCGTAGCAAAACTAGCATCAATGAAGGATACTAAGTAGCTCTTGACAGCAAGATATAAGTGAAGATCACAACGGCAGTGAAGATAATGATGAAAAACAACTGCCAAGCAGGATATACAACAACTCTCTCTCCAACTTTCCTCTTGAAAAGTTTGAGACAATTTTCTGATAAATTCTTTCAAAGAATGCTACTAACTCAAGCTTTCCAATGCAAAAAGAATCACTCAATTCCGAGTTGATATGAGGAGTCAAAGAATTCTAAAACTGGCCTGAAAAATTGGAACAAACTGTGTTCACGAACTTCGGAGGGCAAAAAGACCTATTTAGAAGCCGATTTTGAGGTGTCAAATATTGAACAAGCTTCTGCAACTATTTAGATGCGGCTCGTCGCTATCTTCAATTTGAGTACTCACGGAGCCAAAACTGACTTCGTATTAGGAAGATACACCTGTTTTACTGAACAGTGCGCAAAACAGATTCCAATCCGAATTCAGGTACGAGATTGATTCTAGATAGATCCAATTTTTTTTTCTTCTCTCTTTTTTTTCTCACGCCTTTTTTTTTCTTTTTCTTCTCCCTCTTTTTCTTTTTTTTCTTTCCTTTTTTCTCTTTTTTTTCTTTATCTTCTTTTTCTCCCTCTTTCCAAGACAAACTAGATAAGATGCAGATTCGATCAGGCGAAGATGTGAGTGACCTCAACTACGATTATGACAATAAACAGTGCGTATCACATGGTGGAAATTGGTGGATGGGATGGTGGACAGCGGATGGGATAATGATGCAGCGGCTGCGTGACTAATGTGAACAGAACTCGAAACTCTAAAGGAACTAGACACTAAGACCAGCAACTGACACGACGATGCAACCGATAATTCAACTATGCAAGCAATGAATAGAAAATCGCAAAGGCTCAGACTGGCTTGGATAAAGGATGAACAGATCTAACTTTTTTTTGTGGCTTTTTCTTGGACAATAGGTAAGAAAAAAAATCTAATCTAGGAAAAACTAGAAATTCTCACCGAGCAACCTGAAAACTGATACCACTTGATAGAGGCAAAGGTGTCCCGTCTTTCGATGAGATGATGGATATCGCTTTGGTGGAAGTCGACTTTGACGATCCGACTACGAACGTGCGAGGACGTCGCGCCTTAGCAATCGCTAAACCAACTCTGAGAGGTTATTGACCACGCCGGAGCACGATCAACCTGACCACGAGGGTCTGTTTCCTGCGGGCAAACGAAGAACAAGCAAGAAACTGAGATTGCAATCTGGATATTGCGAATATAAGATGAAAGCTTTATTGATCAAGGTGGGGTTCTGTGACGCCTTTGTCTGGTCGTTGAACACAAACGAAGTACGCGAAGTTGCAGCTATGGCGAACTTTTAATCTAAACAAAACCCAAGGAAAAGCTACTAGATGGATCTACTTATATAGGAGCAAGGGGTGGCGGCCAAGGAGGTGGGAGGACGTCCAAAGGCAGCCTAAAACTAAATCTAGGTCATACAAGGCCAATGGGCCCAAGTGGAGGTGATGTAACACCTTTGGACTTGTAGTTTGACTCAGATTCTGCTGCAGCATCAGATTGTTTCGTCCACAACTCAACGCTCCGGACGAATTTGAAGGTGATTCCAATTGGGTTGGAAAGTGCACGAAATCTAGTTTCCAACAAAAAAAGAATCACCCAATTCGGAGTCCGTATGAAAAACTTGTGTGCGTTTTGAGTCAGGTATGTCTGTGCAGTCCGAATCTGAATCCAGAACGTGAGAGACTTGGACTCTATCTTCTCTTGGGCCAAAAGTGACGTGAGAGAACTTTTTGGACAGCAAATAAACATCTCTTTCTTCCTTATCTTCATATGTGGATTGTACAAATGTCCCATACACCTGCAATTAGACAAAACACAAAAGTGTGTGAAGTATTTTTGTTCTGCATAACATAAATAGATTATTGAATAGTTTGCACTAGAAATCACCTGACAAATATGCATATATGCAATATTTTTGGTCATGTCCAAGGTAGTCATGTCCTCATCAATGCATCTCCGTGGATAGATCTTGCATGTGCGTAGAACATTTTTGTTTTCCATGCAAGGTTCCCTAACAGTACTGGGTGTTGAGACCCGCGGTGAACACGAGGGAGGGAGTGAGTGGGTCGTGGTTGAAGCTGGATGGGAACGCGCGCGGCGCCACGCCATGCGAGAAGGTGGTGGGGTTGAAGCCGCCATGCACGTCGTCGTTAGCGTAGCCAGGCGAGGTCGCGTACCCCCACAGCGGCAGCGAGAAGTTGGTCGGCGACGCGACGCTCTGCTGGCTTCCCCACGCGGCCTGTGGGCACTGGCCGACCTGTTGAGGTGGAAGGTTCGCCATCCCCGCGCGAGAAGCCTCCCCCTGCTCCTCCTCCGCCGCCGCATCCCTGGCCTTCTTCATGTTGAGCCTGTTCCACCGGTCGGTGGTGACCGCCTCCCGGCGCTCAACGTCGGCCTTCCACTCGGCGTTCGACAAGCCCGGGGGCCTTGCCATCGGCGCCCTCGGCTTCCTCTGCTTTGGCTGAACGAAATCGGTGGCTAGGCGAAGGGCGACATACTTCTTCGGCGGCATGACGGGCGACCCGGGGAGAGAATGGCGGGGGGAGAAGGGGCGACACTCGGGAAATAGAGGGAAAGGGGAAAGAAAACGGCGGGAAATCGGCTGGTGTCGTGGACAGCGTGGACCCACGCGCCTTTTTGCTTCAGTCGGCGCCCCAGGAGCCCCCCGACGTGCTGGGTTCGGCTTGGATTCGCCGGTTCTAATTTCGGACCAAACCGACAATAAACGAGGATCTCGGGGCGCGGCTGAGCCGTTTTTTCGCCGTCGGCGCTAAAAAAGGCGCCCTGGGGGCCCAGAAGTTGTGGTTTTGTGAAAACTTCCCCAAAAGGTGCTGTAAACTGTTATAAGTGCCCCTGAAAGTGTTCTGTGCAATTCACTCTTTTCCCCCTTATTATCGACCGACGTGGTGGTGTACCGGTTTTTCTTTCGGTGTTTATTATTTTTCCCACCAAACAAAAGGACTAGCCAAGCGCTCGGCAGCCTCCGACCAGCGCCCTCCCCCACGCCCGCGGCGATCTTGCCTCCACGTCACCGCCTCCCGCCTCCCGCCTCCGCCTCGCCCGCCGCCAGCAGCATCTGATGGCGGCGGTGTTAGCGGCGCATGGCTCCCGCGTTTCGGCTTCGGTAATCACTCCCCTGCTCCATTTTTGTCCTTCCATTTTACTCTCTGTTCCCACCCCAGCATAGAAT
Organism: Triticum dicoccoides; assembly: GCF_002162155.2. Classification (NCBI taxonomy): domain Eukaryota; kingdom Viridiplantae; phylum Streptophyta; class Magnoliopsida; order Poales; family Poaceae; genus Triticum; species Triticum dicoccoides. Next base: position 62,229 of record NW_021283659.1, read on the forward strand.
CACCGTTCTGATAGAGGCAAAGGTGTCCCATCTTTCGATGAGATGGTGGATTTCGCTTTGGTCAAAGTCGACTTTGACGATCCGACTACGAACGTGCGAGGACGTCGCGCCTTAGCAATCGCTAAACCAACTCCGAGAGGTTATTGACCACGCCGGAGCACGATCAACCTGACCACGAGGGTCTGTTTCCTGCGAGCAAACGAAGAACAAGCAAGAAACTAAGATTGCAATCTGGATATTGCGAATATAAGATGGAAGCTTTATTGATCAAGGTGGGGTTCTGTGACGCCTTTGTCTGGATGTTGAACACAAACGAAGTACGCGAAGTTGCAGCTATGGCGAACTTTTAATCTAAACAAAACCCAAGGTCTAAACGATGCCCTAAGGGCTGTATATATGGAGGAAGAGGGGGTGGATTTCGTGGCCCTTGGTGGAGGGGTCCGAAATCAACCCTATCTCTGGTTTCCCCACACATACGGACTCTAAAAATAGCCTATACTTATGTATTTCGAAATTACATGGGCTTGGCCCAATAATAAGGTGACGCAGCACCTAAAATAGCCTCGGGACGAAATTTATGAAGTGGCATCTTGTATATTTCGTCCAAGGCTTCATGCACACATTATGGTGGCTTCAAAGTCCTGAAATCATCACTTGTAACTCCGTTCTTGTTCCCCTTGCGCATGCCATCATCTCCATGCTTGTTCTTGCTCCAATGTTCATCCTTCTCCAAGCTAGGCCCTTCATTTGTAAGCAAAACAAATGTATCCAATTTAGGCAGCATCATATTCTCATGAACATTAGAATCATTACCAAGAAACGAAAGTACCTGATAATTTAGTTGGCGTGCACGAGCTCTAGTAATTGGTCCAGTATGTATAGCAGCAGGGGCTGTGGGTGTAACAATTGTATTGATGTCCTCATCATCCTCCCCTTCTTGAAATGAAGTCGTCCTCGACGGAAGTTCATCTTCCTCACCCACATAATGCTTCAAATCTGCAATGTTAAAAGTGGGACTAACCCCAAAATCTGCAGGCAACTCAAGTTTATATGCATTATCATTTATTTTTTCTAACACCTTAAAGGGACCATCAGCACGTGGCATTAGCTTTGATTTGCGCAAATCAGGAAATCTATCCTTACGCAAATGTAACCAAACAAGATCTCCAGGTGCAAACACAACATGTTTTCTACCCTTATCTCCAGCAAGTTTATATTTAGCATTCATACGCTCAATGTTTTCCTTAGTTAACTCATGCATTTTTAAAATCAATTCAGCACGTTGTTTAGCATCAAAATTAACCTTCTCCGAAGATGGAAGAGGCAACAAATCAATAGGTGCACGAGGTAGGAAACCATACACAACTTCAAAAGGGCACATCTTAGTAGTAGAATGCAATGACCGATTATAAGCAAATTCAATATGAGGCAAGCATTCCTCCCACATTTTCTTATTATTCTTCAAAACAGCCCTAAGCATAGTAGACAACATTCTATTGACTACTTCAGTTTGTCCATCAGTTTGGGGGTGACAAGTAGTACTAAAAAGCAGTTTAGTCCCCAACTTAGCCCATAAACATCTCCAAAAGTGGCTAAGAAATTTAGTATCACGATCTGAAACAATAGTATTTGGCACACCATGCAAGCGAATAATTTCACGAAAGAACAAATCAGCAACATTAACAGCATCATCGCTTTTATGACATGGTATAAAGTGTGCCATTTTCGAGAATCTATCCACGACAACAAATATGCTATCCCTCCCCTTCTTTGTTCGAGGTAAACCTAAAACAAAGTCCATAGATATATCCTCCCAAGGAACACTAGGTACAGGCAAAGGCATATATAAACCATGAGGATTGAGTCGTGACTTAGCTTTTGACATGTAGTGCATCGAGCAATAAAACGCTCAACATCCCGTCTCATCTTTGGCCAAAAGAAATGTGTAGCAAGTACGTCCTCCGTCTTCTTCACGCCAAAGTGGCCCATTAATCCTCCTCCATGCGCCTCCTGCAACAACAAAAGACGAACGGAGCTAGCTGGAATGCATAGCTTGTTAGCACGAAACACAAATCCATCGTTAACGACAAACTTGTTCCACATTATTCCTTCTTTACAATTCTGCATTACATCTTTAAAATCAGCATCATGCACATATTGATCTTTGATGGTCTCCAAACCAAATATTTTGAAGTCAAGTTGTGAAAGCATAGTATAGCGACGAGACAATGCATCAGCAATAACATTTTCTTTTCCCTTCTTGTGTTTAATGACATAAGGGAAAGTCTCAATGAATTCAACCCATTTAGCATGTCTACGATTCAGTTTAGCTTGACTTTTAATATGTTTCAAAGATTCATGATCAGAATGTATAACAAACTCTTTGGGCCATAAATAAAATTGCCATGTTTCTAAAGTCCGAACAAGAGCATATAATTCTTTATCATAAGTAGAATAATTCAGACTAGGCCCACTCAATTTTTCAGAAAAGTATGCAACAGGTTTGCCATCTTGTAATAACACACCTCCTAATCCAATTCCACTAGCATCACATTCAAGCTCAAAAGTCTTATTAAAATCAGGAAGTTGGAGTAAAGGAGCATGTGTCAACTTATCTTTCAATACCGTGAAGGCTTCTTCCTGTGCGGTACCCCAAACAAAAGGCACATCCTTCTTTGTAAGCTCGTTGAGAGGTGCAGCAATGGTGCTGAAATCTCTCACAAAACGCCTATAGAATCCAGCGAGGCCAAGAAAACTCCTCACTTGTGTGACCGTTTTGGGCTGCGGCCAACTCTCAATAGCTTCAATCTTGGCTTTATCAACTTCAATTCCCTGTGGAGTAACAACATAGCCAAGAAAAGATACTCGGTCGGTGCAAAAGGTGCACTTCCCAAGGTTACCAAATTTCTTTTGGCCAAAGGTGAAGAAGACGGAGGATGTACTTGCTACACATTTCTTTTGGCCAAAGATGAGACGGGATGTTGAGCGTTTTATTGCTCGATGCACTACATGTCAAAAAGCTAAGTCACGACTCAATCCTCATGGTTTATATATGCCTTTGCCTGTACCTAGTGTTCCTTCGGAGGATATATCTATGGACTTTGTTTTAGGTTTACCTCGAACAAAGAAGGGGAGGGATAGCATATTTGTTGTCGTGGATAGATTCTCGAAAATGGCACACTTTATACCATGTCATAAAAGCGATGATGCTGTTAATGTTGCTGATTTGTTCTTTCGTGAAATTATTCGCTTGCATGGTGTGCCAAATACTATTGTTTCAGATCGTGATACTAAATTTCTTAGCCACTTTTGGAGATGTTTATGGGCTAAGTTGGGGACTAAACTGCTTTTTAGTACTACTTGTCACCCCCAAACTGATGGACAAACTGAAGTAGTCAATAGAACGTTGTCTACTATGCTTAGGGCTGTTTTGAAGAATAATAAGAAAATGTGGCAGGAATGCTTGCCTCATATTGAATTTGCTGATAATCGTTCATTGCATTCTACTACTAAGATGTGCCCTTTTGAAGTTGTGTATGGTTTCCTACCTCGTGCACCTATTGATTTGTTGCCTCTTCCATCTTCGGAGAAGGTTAATTTTGATGCTAAACAACGTGCTGAATTGATTTTAAAAATGCATGAGTTAACTAAGGAAAACATTGAGCGTATGAATGCTAAATATAAACTTGCTGGAGATAAGGGTAGAAAACATGTTGTGTTTGCACCTGGAGATCTTGTTTGGTTACATTTGCGTAAGGATAGATTTCCTGATTTGCGCAAATCAAAGCTAATGCCACGTGCTGATGGTCCCTTTAAGGTGTTAGAAAAAATAAATGATAATGCATATAAACTTGAGTTGCCTGCAGATTTTGGGGTTAGTCCCACTTTTAACATTGCAGATTTGAAGCATTATGTGGGTGAGGAAGATGAACTTCCGTCGAGGACGACTTCATTTCAAGAAGGGGAGGATGATGAGGACATCAATACAATTGTTACACCCACAGCCCCTGCTGCTATACATACTGGACCAATTACTAGAGCTCGTGCACGCCAACTAAATTATCAGGTACTTTCGTTTCTTGGTAATGATTCTAATGTTCATGAGAATATGATGCTGCCTAAATTGGATACATTTGTTTTGCTTACAAATGAAGGGCCTAGCTTGGAGAAGGATGAACATTGGAGCAAGAACAAGCATGGAGATGATGGCATGCGCAAGGGGAACAAGAACGGAGTTACAAGTGATGATTTCAGGACTTTGAAGCCACCATAATGTGTGCATGAAGCCTTGGACGAAATATACAAGATGCCACTTCATAAATTTCGTCCCGAGGCTATTTTAGGTGCTGCGTCACCTTATTATTGGGCCAGGCCCATGTAATTTTGAAATACATAAGTATAGGCTATTTTTAGAGTCCGTATGTGTGGGGAAACAAGAGATAGGGTTGATTTCGGACCCCTCCACCAAGGGCCACGAAATCCACCCCCTCTTCCTCCATATATACAGCCCTTAGGGCATCGTTTAGACCTTGGGTTTTGTTTAGATTAAAAGTTCGCCATAGCTGCAACTTCGCGTACTTCGTTTGTGTTCAACGACCAGACAAAGGCGTCACAGAACCCCACCTTGATCAATAAAGCTTTCATCTTATATTCGCAATATCCAGATTGCAATCTCAGTTTCTTGCTTGTTCTTCGTTTGCTCGCAGGAAACAGACCCTCGTGGTCAGGTTGATCGTGCTCCGGCGTGGTCAATAACCTCTCGGAGTTGGTTTAGCGATTGCTAAGGCGCGACGTCCTCGCACGTTCGTAGTCGGATCGTCAAAGTCGACTTCCACCAAAGCGGTATCCATCATCTCATCGAAAGACGGGACACCTTTGCCTTTATCATAACCCCAAAATCTGCAGGCAGCTCAAGTTTATATGCATTATCATTTATTTTCTCTAACACCGTAAAGGGACCATCAGCACGTGGCATTAGCTTTGATTTGCGCAAATCAGGAAATCTATCCTTACGCAAATGTCACCAAACAAGATCTCCAAGTGCAAACACAACATGTTTTCTACCCTTATCTCCAGCAAGTTTATATTTAGCATTCATACGCTCAATGTTTTCCTTAGTTAACTCATGCATTTTTAAAATCAATTCAGCACGTTGTTTAGCATCAAAATTAACCTTCTCCGAAGATGGAAGAGGCAACAAATCAATAGGTGCACGAGGTAGGAAACCATACACAACTTCAAAAGGGCACATCTTAGTAGTAGAATGCAATGAACGATTATAAGTAAATTCAATATGAGGCAAGCATTCCTCCCACATTTTCTTATTATTCTTCAAAACAGCCCTAAGCATAGTAGACAACGTTCTATTGACTACTTCAGTTTGTCCATCAGTTTGGGGGTGACAAGTAGTACTAAAAAGCAGTTTAGTCCCCAACTTAGCCCATAAACATCTCCAGAAGTGGCTAAGAAATTTAGTATCACGATCTGAAACAATAGTATTTGGCACACCATGCAAGCGAATAATTTCACGAAAGAACAAATCAGCAACATTAACAGCATCATCGCTTTTATGACATGGTATAAAGTGTGCCATTTTCGAGAATCTATCCACGACAACAAATATGCTATCCCTCCCCTTCTTTGTTCGAGGTAAACCTAAAACAAAGTCCATAGATATATCCTCCCAAGGAACACTAGGTACAGGCAAAGGCATATATAAACCATGAGGATTGAGTCGTGACTTAGCTTTTGACATGTAGTGCATCGAGCAATAAAACGCTCAACATCCCGTCTCATCTTTGGCCAAAAGAAATGTGTAGCAAGTACGTCCTCCGTCTTCTTCACGCCAAAGTGTCCCATTAATCCTCCTCCATGCGCCTCCTGCAACAACAAAAGACGAACGGAGCTAGCTGGAATGCATAGCTTGTTACCACGAAACACAAATCCATCGTTAACGACAAACTTGTTCCACATTCTTCCTTCTTTACAATTCTGCATTACATCTTTAAAATCAGCATCATGCACATATTGATCTTTGATGGTCTCCAAACCAAATATTTTGAAGTCAAGTTGTGAAAGCATAGTATAGCGACGAGACAATGCATCAGCAATAACATTTTCTTTTCCCTTCTTGTGTTTAATGACATAAGGGAAAGTCTCAATGAATTCAACCCATTTAGCATGTCTACGATTCAGTTTAGCTTGACTTTTAATATGTTTCAAAGATTCATGATCAGAATGTATAACAAATTCTTTGGGCCATAAATAATGTTGCCATGTTTCTAAAGTCCGAACAAGAGCATATAATTCTTTATCATAAGTAGAATAATTCAGACTAGGCCCACTCAATTTTTCAGAAAAGTATGCAGACATAGTCACTAGCGGAACGTTGAGCAACTAAACATTCATACCTGTCAGCATCTTCAGGAGCCATGTATTGCGTCTCATGATCAGAATCATCTCCACCATGTTCTTCACGTGTAATAAGAGCCAATGTCTCCTCATCATAGTCACTAGCGGACTCATATCCACCATCCGCGGTAGCAATCATCACACGCGGATATTTGCATTCCCTCGCATAATGACCTCCTCCCTTACAACGACGACAAATAATATCACTTGTGTGCCCTGTTGATGCCATGGAAGAAGAAGAACGCTGTGCAGGCCCCGCAGGTGCGCTCTTGGCAGATAATGGTGGTTGTGCCTGTTTTCTTGTATCACGGCTGGAGGTGGCACCGGATGGAGGTGCTGGTGCAGTTGAAGTAGAAGATGCACGTGGTGTCCATGATGAAGGTCGGCCTGCAGAAAAGTTAGTTCGCCCCAATGCTTGTCGATCCTGCACTTCACGTTCAGCTTTACAAGCAAGATGGAATAAACGAGTGATATTAGTATACTCCTTATAGTCTAGAATGGTCTGAATCTCTCTATTTAATCCACCCAGAAAACGTGCAAGCATAGCTTCATTCACCTCAACAATACCACATCTAATCATGCCAGTTTGTAATTCCTGATAATATTCTTCTACAGAATTTTTTCCTTGTCTTAAACGCTGCAATTTTTGAAGCAATTCACGTTGATAATATGGTGGAACCCAACGCGTACGCATAGCAGTTTTCAAAGCAGCCCAAGTAGTTGGAATAGGATACAATCTACAATGTTCAGACCACCATACACATGCAAAACTAGTGAAAGCACAAACAGCAGCAGCAACTCGTCTCTCCTCAGGATATTGTAAACATGTAAATCGTTGTTCAGTTTCTAACTCCCAAGTAAGATATATATCAGGAACATATCTACCCTCAAATGGTGGAATATTCAATTTCAGTTTAGGAATATGGACATCATCGCGTACCTGAGGTGGTGGTGCAGGCCTACCATTATGAATATATACCTGAGGTCGACCTGCTGGTGGTGGTACAGGTGGCCTGCTGGTGGTGGTACAGGTGGCTGCACGTAGTGTTGATTTTGATCAACCTCATCCTCATAGTCTCTCACATAATCATCCTCCTCCGCATCAGCAGCAGGAGCCACAGAAGTATCAACAGCAGCACCAACAGTTTGGCCAAACGCAAGAGGAACACGGCTTGCTCGGCGGAGGTCTGCTTCGCGACGTGGAGGTAGTCGTTGTTGTTTTTGTTGTTGGAGAGGTGCGTTAGCTGCAGCGGGTGGTGGTGGTGGAAGACGCGCGAGCAATTCATTAAACTTGTTATCGAGCTTTGTTTCGAACGTCTTCTCAAAGCCAGTGATCTTCTCCATGGCCTCTTCAAAATTGTTCAGCACATCTTGCACCTGTTCAGTCATCATTTGCTGAAACTTATCATGAAGCTCCTTGTTCGATAAATTCTCCCAGTCAATCTCGTCGGCTTGTGATCCTGGCATGGTTAGCAGCAATAGAAACGCACAAGAATATGATCCTACAGACTACGAACAAGTGGTGGTGGTGGGTGTCACAAATCCGTCAAGCAAATCTCAAATTCTTACCAGTTCTTACCCAGCAGCAGGCGGTGATCGGCAACCGTTGTAGTCAAAAACTCTCAAAGCTTGGATAGAGCGATTACCAGGGAGAGTCAAACGCATGACGTAGATGTATGTGGAGCTGGGAAGGCTTATAATATGGTAGCAAAAAGGGTCAGCAATAATCAATTCAGAGATGCAAAGTTGAATAAACGCTCAACGACGGTATTGTGCTGGTCCTAGGCTAGACTGTGCTAGAGACGCGAGCCTAGAACACTAACAAAATCACGGCGCGGCACGTAAACAAGGGAAAAGCACACTCTGGAATTTTTTTTTCGCTCTTTTTTTTTGCGCTCTTTTTTTTTGCGCTGCTTTTTTTTTCTTTTTGCGAAAAATCACTATAATGGCGAGTGTCTCAAAACTCTTCTTAGCTCAAACTGACAGGATGGGCACGAAATTTTTTTGACCAATTTTTTTTTTTTTGACTGTCCGGACCCAAAAACTGGAAACGGGTCAAAAAAAACTTCCTATAATGGCACCTGTCTCAAAACACTCAGAAACACCTAAAAATAGGATAGCCAGAAATTTTTTCGAAAAATGCGTTTCCGAAAAATTTTGGGCCTAAACGGAGCGTGGCTACCCGACTCTTTTTTTTCCCGAAACCTACTCCGGCAAGGAAACACGAATCGGAATCTAGATGGATCTCGAAAACAAACCTAATATGCAAGGAACTCGGATTGGTGGTGGATATATGGTGCTAGATGGCAGGGGTGATGATGATGGTGCGGCGGCGGCGTGACAACTTATGACCAGAACTCGAAACTCTAAAAGACTAGACTCTAAGACCAGCAACTAGACACGACGATGCAACCGTAAATTCAACAAAGCAAAACCCTAAAAAGATTATGCAAAGGCTCAGATTGGTTCGGATATGATGAACTAACCCTAATTTTTTTTGTGTGGCTTTTTCGTGGACTGTAGGTATGAAGAACAGACTCGATCTAAACTACGAAGAACTGTAAAATCTCACCGAGCAACCTGGAAATCTGATACTACTTGATAGAGGCAAAGGTGTCCCGTCTTTCGATGAGATGGTGGATTTCGCTTTGGTCAAAGTCGACTTTGACGATCCGACTACGAACGTGCGAGGACGTCGCGCCTTAGCAATCACTAAACCAACTCCGAGAGGTTATTGACCACGCCGGAGCACGATCATCCTGACCACGAGGGTCTGTTTCCTGCGAGCAAACGAAGAACAAGCAAGAAACTAAGATTGCAATCTAGATATTGCGAATATAAGATGGAAGCTTTATTGATCAAGGTGGGGTTCTGTGACGCCTTTGTCTGGTCGTTGAACACAAACGAAGTACGCGAAGTTGCAGCTATGGCGAACTTTTAATCTAAACAAAACCCAAGGTCTAAACGATGCCCTAAGGGCTGTATATATGGAGGAAGAGGGGGTGGATTTCGTGGCCCTTGGTGGAGGGGTCCGAAATCAACCCTATCTCTGGTTTCCCCACACATACGGACTCTAAAAATAGCCTATACTTATGTATTTCGAAATTACATGGGCCTGGCCCAATAATAAGGTGACGCAGCACCTAAAATAGCCTCGGGACGAAATTTATGAAGTGGCATCTTGTATATTTCGTCCAAGGCTTCATGCACACATTATGGTGGCTTCAAAGTCCTGAAATCATCACTTGTAACTCCGTTCTTGTTCCCCTTGCGCATGCCATCATCTCCATGCTTGTTCTTGCTCCAATGTTCATCCTTCTCCAAGCTAGGCCCTTCATTTGTAAGCAAAACAAATGTATCTAATTTAGGCAGCATCATATTCTCATGAACATTAGAATCATTACCAAGAAACGAAAGTACCTGATAATTTAGTTGGCGTGCACGAGCTCTAGTAATTGGTCCAGTATGTATAGCAGCAGGGGCTGTGGGTGTAACAATTGTATTGATGTGCTCATCATCCTCCCCTTCTTGAAATGAAGTCGTCCTCGACGGAAGTTCATCTTCCTCACCCACATAATGCTTCAAATCTGCAATGTTAAAAGTGGGACTAACCCCAAAATCTGCAGGCAACTCAAGTTTATATGCATTATCATTTATTTTCTCTAACACCTTAAAGGGACCATCAGCACGTGGCATTAGCTTTGATTTGCGCAAATCAGGAAATCTATCCTTACGCAAATGTAACCAAACAAGATCTCCAGGTGCAAACACAACATGTTTTCTACCCTTATCTCCAGCAAGTTTATATTTAGCATTCATACGCTCAATGTTTTCCTTAGTTAACTCATGCATTTTTAAAATCAATTCAGCACGTTGTTTAGCATCAAAATTAACCTTCTCCGAAGATGGAAGAGGCAACAAATCAATAGGTGCACGAGGTAGGAAACCATACAAAACTTCAAAAGGGCACATCTTAGTAGTAGAATGCAATGAACGATTATAAGCATTCCTCCCACATTTTCTTATTATTCTTCAAAACAGCCCTAAGCATAGTAGACAACGTTCTATTGACTACTTCAGTTTGTCCATCAGTTTGGGGGTGACAAGTAGTACTAAAAAGCAGTTTAGTCCCCAACTTAGCCCATAAACATCTCCAAAAGTGGCTAAGAAATTTAGTATCACGATCTGAAACAATAGTATTTGGCACACCATGCAAGCGAATAATTTCACGAAAGAACAAATCAGCAACATTAACAGCATCATCGCTTTTATGACATGGTATAAAGTGTGCCATTTTCGAGAATCTATCCACGACAACAAATATGCTATCCCTCCCCTTCTTTGTTCGAGGTAAACCTAAAACAAAGTCCATAGATATATCCTCCCAAGGAACACTAGGTACAGGCAAAGGCATATATAAACCATGAGGATTGAGTCGTGACTTAGCTTTTGACATGTAGTGCATCGAGCAATAAAACGCTCAACATCCCGTCTCATCTTTGGCCAAAAGAAATGTGTAGCAAGTACGTCCTCCGTCTTCTTCACGCCAAAGTGGCCCATTAATCCTCCTCCATGCGCCTCCTGCAACAACAAAAGACGAACGGAGCTAGCTGGAATGCATAGCTTGTTAGCACGAAACACAAATCCATCGTTAACGACAAACTTGTTCCACATTATTCCTTCTTTACAATTCTGCATTACATCTTTAAAATCAGCATCATGCACATATTGATCTTTGATGGTCTCCAAACCAAATATTTTGAAGTCAAGTTGTGAAAGCATAGTATAGCGACGAGACAATGCATCAGCAATAACATTTTCTTTTCCCTTCTTGTGTTTAATGACATAAGGGAAAGTCTCAATGAATTCAACCCATTTAGCATGTCTACGATTCAGTTTAGCTTGACTTTTAATATGTTTCAAAGATTCATGATCAGAATGTATAACAAACTCTTTGGGCCATAAATAATGTTGCCATGTTTCTAAAGTCCGAACAAGAGCATATAATTCTTTATCATAAGTAGAATAATTCAGACTAGGTCCACTCAATTTTTCAGAAAAGTATGCAACAGGTTTGCCATCTTGTAATAACACACCTCCTAATCCAATTCCACTAGCATCACATTCAAGCTCAAAAGTCTTATTAAAATCAGGAAGTTGGAGTAAAGGAGCATGTGTCAACTTATCTTTCAATACCGTGAAGGCTTCTTCCTGTGCGGTACCCCAAACAAAAGGCACATCCTTCTTTGTAAGCTCGTTGAGAGGTGCAGCAATGGTGCTGAAATCTCTCACAAAATGATAGAGGCAAAGGTGTCCCGTCTTTCGATGAGATGGTGGATTTCGCTTTGGTGGAAGTCGACTTTGACGATCCGACTACGAACGTGCGAGGACGTCGCGCCTTAGCAATCGCTAAACCAACTCCGAGAGGTTATTGACCACGCCGGAGCACGATCAACCTGACCACGAGGGTCTGTTTCCTGCGAGCAAACGAAGAACAAGCAAGAAACTGAGATTGCAATCTGGATATTGCGAATATAAGATGAAAGCTTTATTGATCAAGGTGGGGTTCTGTGACGCCTTTGTCTGGTCGTTGAACACAAACGAAGTACGCGAAGTTGCAGCTATGGCGAACTTTTAATCTAAACAAAACCCAAGGTCTAAACGATGCCCTAAGGGCTGTATATATGGAGGAAGAGGGGGTGGATTTCGTGGCCCTTGGTGGAGGGGTCCGAAATCAACCCTATCTCTTGTTTCCCCACACATACGGACTCTAAAAATAGCCTATACTTATGTATTTCAAAATTACATGGGCCTGGCCCAATAATAAGGTGACGCAGCACCTAAAATAGCCTCGGGACGAAATTTATGAAGTGGCATCTTGTATATTTCGTCCAAGGCTTCATGCACACATTATGGTGGCTTCAAAGTCCTGAAATCATCACTTGTAACTCCGTTCTTGTTCCCCTTGCGCATGCCATCATCTCCATGCTTGTTCTTGCTCCAATGTTCATCCTTCTCCAAGCTAGGCCCTTCATTTGTAAGCAAAACAAATGTATCCAATTTAGGCAGCATCATATTCTCATGAACATTAGAATCATTACCAAGAAACGAAAGTACCTGATAATTTAGTTGGCGTGCACGAGCTCTAGTAATTGGTCCAGTATGTATAGCAGCAGGGGCTGTGGGTGTAACAATTGTATTGATGTCCTCATCACGTTCCCTCCATTCGTGTTTGGTCTAACGCGTGTGGATGGCGGCTTGCCTATTCGTGTATGCTGAGACTCGGTGCTGGCCGCGATTGTAGCTTTGTGAACACTGATATGTGCAGTGTAGAGTTTGACGAGTTAGGTTTCAGCTTACGACTTGGAAATTTGTATGGGCGACAGTATCCTTCTGTGTTGTTGGACATATTTCCAGGTTAAATTAGGTGAACCATCCCGGATCGACCAAGCTGGTATGAGATAAAAGCATCAAAGGACCCAAGTAGGGGACAAACGGAAGTAGCATTAACAACCTTTTGGGGGTCGAAAATTTAGTAACACGTGCTATTCTAATGCAAATGCAAAAGAAGTTGCAGAGTTTGACAGCTTATGCTGGTTTCGGGGAGGTGAAGATTCATACCTCAGGTTCCCTTACACACTCCCCGTGAAAAAAAAGGTTCCCTTACACACTCCCCGTGAAAAAAAAGGTTCCCTTACACACACAAGAAAAAGGGTATGGTCTGAAATTGTCAAGGTGCTGCTAAAGACTTGCAAACCAAAGAAAATTGTATGAAAGCAAAACATTTTTCGGACACAATGCTGCGAGATCTAGTATTATTATTATGATGTAGTATTGCATCATGAGACTTTGAATATTAATTTTTTTCTCATGGTGGTGCCAAAATTTAAATCTGTTGGAACCATTTTCATGTTATTTTCTTGGTCATATACCAATGCGATAAGTTGGCTGTATTCAAATGTACACTCTTTCTAGTGTTCAATACTGACTTACTGAGTCTAATTATACAACTTACATGTGTAATGGAATTCAGATCATTGCAGGTTTTGGAAGTGCTCTGAGAGGAATACCAAAAGGCAAGTTCGCCAACAGAATTGCTTTTTCTGGAGCGATTAGGCTAATCTATTTTTTTGAACTACCTAATTGCAATCAATTATGTTTCAGGATTTTGTCCTCGTTTTTACAATATCCAAGCATCAATATATAATGGACTTGTTCATAGGAGGAAAATTCCTCTTCCGTTGAGATGCTCTTTTCGCTCTATTCAAGCAAGAAATAATCACTCATCATCAGCTTTTGTACCTAAAGATTATTGTGAAACTTACATCCAATTTTTGAGAGACAAACGGATAGTTCCTGATTCAGATCCTCCAAGCTCTAAGGATGTGGACCTACTGTACCAGTTTATAGATAAGAGGTGAAAATCTGTATTGAACTTCCTTGTCAAGTTCTTGAGCTACATTTGAAGAGAAATCTTAATCATTTGTTACTTGTCTCAGTAACAAGCTCATGGTATTAACTGGAGCTGGAATGAGCACCGAGTCAGGAATTCCCGATTATCGGAGGTACGGACATGACATATATGTAAATATCTCATGGAATGTATTAGCAGTCATAGCAGCCTCCTTGAATCTTAACCAGAATTTTGATTTTATGGCAGTCCTAATGGAGCATACAATTCTGGTTTCAAACCACTTACTCATCAGGTGTGTGTGTGCCCCTACTCCCTACTATTCGACTGTCAATGACAACTCTTGTTCGTGCCTTATAGGTTTAATATGCTTACGTGAACACATATTTTTGTTTATCACAGGAAGTTATTTTGAGAGGGACATATCCCAAGACAAATTATTTGAATTGTCTAGCATAGTCTTTTGAGTTTTGATCATGACTTTCGAGTCCTAGAGTTAATGAGGTTGTGTCTTCTGCATTTGTTGACAGCTTAGACATATATTATCCATGTGAGATCAAGAATGCCACTGGCATTGGTTGCTTCTTCCTTTACCATCAAGGAGTTTACAAAATGGTCTCATGTACTTCCTTTTCTTTTTCTCAAGTTATCTGGATCTTGACTGAAACACGTAGGTCTGAAATTCTAATACTACTGGATCTATCTAGCTCTCATCTTTTACTTTTCCCGAGAAACCAACAGGAGCGGTGCATCCAGTTAAGGACAAAATAGAGTAGACAAATTACAGACGGACTTGTTCTCGTGAGGAGGAAGTCAGAAAAGCCCCAGGTTCTGCACGTGAACTACTCCCAAGAGGTCACACTAGTCATACTTAAAAGTATGATGTCTTCAGAGGGGATTGATGCAACCCCGCAGCAGTTTAGTTAGCCTTTCTGCATTCAAGATGATGTGGCGGTTCGTCTCCTTCCAGGCGTTCCACCCGGCATATCTTGTCATGCATGAACCGGCACAGCAGAACCTTCTTGCACCATTCCTCCATGGATGGGAAACCGGAAGCTAAGGATGTGGCCTACTCGTCTAGCCAATAGTTCACCAATGGTTCCTTGAACAAGTGGCTACGAGCTCTGCATTGCGGAGGAATAGCTGCTGGCATGTTGGGCTATGCAGCCAACCCCCTCACCTGCTAGAAGCCTAGAACCTCTGTCGTTTAATATACGACCATGGAGCCCCAGCAAGGAGAAAACCTTTTATTTCCTCAGTCAGCATACACTGTCTGAATCTTTTCCATCCGGAACCTAGGTTGGCTACCAAGAAATTGGACCCTGTAATCACCGGAATCGTTTCACTCTAGTGGATGGAGTCCGATTGATTACAGTGTGGCCCTGACCGCTCGAGTCCTGAAGCAGATTCCAGAGATCAATGAACTCTTGGAGCTGCAATGGGGAGTTCAAATCAGGCACGACAGTAATCCATCTTTAATCTCACAGTTTGAACTGCACGGTCCTGTTTTGCACTTTGTTATTTCAATTTTTCTCAACTTACCCTGGATTTTGCCTTTCTGCTGGTCATCACTTGTTAATGCCCTTTCCATTTGTCCACATCTTGCCAATAATTACGTCATCTTCCCCATTTTCCATTTGAATAAAAATAGGAGTTTGTTCGCTCTATTCGAGCCCGGCGGCGCTACTGGGCCAGGAGTTATGCTGGATGGAGAAGGTTCAAGCGAGCACAACCAAATACAGCTCACTATGCTCTTGCTTCACTAGAAAGAATCGGCCGTGTTCACACGATGGTTACCCAGAATGTGGATAGGTAATGACCTGCTCCTGTGTTATTATTAATTGGGAATGACTATGCAGCTTATTTTTCACCATCGCTTTGTGTATGAGTATTGTAGATTACATCATCGTGCTGGTAGTAAGCCAATTGAGTTGCATGGAAGTGTATATGAGGTAATTTGCTTAGATTGTGGAACATCCATCAGCCGAGAGTCATTCCAAGAACAAGTGAAGGACCTCAACCCAAAGGTTTGTCCATTTGATACTGGTTATATTTTTCCTTAAGACTCTGGTTCATCATATAAGTTTTTTTTAGAAAAGGTGGAGGACCCCCGGCCTCTGCATCTGGACGATGCATGCAGCCACTTTATTAATTATTCATACAAGACCTTACAAAGTCATACAACAGTAAGACTAAAGCCACCGTCTAGGCAACATCTGTCGCTACTCCTATCCAGTTGATGAAGGGATGCTGATAGTCTGGGCCTAATACCAAATAGACCTCGCAGCCAAACCTAACATCTAAGACCCGAGGTCCCAACCAGGACTCCTGCCGGGTATGGGGCACCTACCAGTCCGACCCACTCCTCAACCAGGACGCCTGTCGGGTATGAGGCCGCCGCAGCCACCTGCCACCAATACATCTTCAGTACTGCTGCATCTACCTTGCCCGGTCTAGCTGCCGTCGACGCCAGACAACGCCACCATCCTACGCTCGTCCATCATCACATGCCCACCAGCGGACCCCGCTGCTCCATGCCGCCGAGACCCGCCGTCATTGACACGAGAGAAGGCACGCCACACAACCTCACGCCTCTTCCATCCGGCGCCGCTCCACAAACGATGCCCCCAATAGGGTACACGACACCGCAGCTCCGCCATCGTCCGATCCGGTGATCTTTGGATTTCTCCTAGAGCGGCACGAGCAGGTTGACGATAGTTGCTTGACGATGCCTTCATCAAGGTAACGACGTAGACGCCGCCATCGCCAGCCATGACCGGAGTCGGCTCGGTTTTCACCGGCGACTATGTCTCCCCAACTCGCAGCCGGTGCTAATAGTGGGATCCAAGATCCGTCACTACCAGCCTGGCCAACCGCCTTCGGTGGAGAAGGCAGCCACCACCACCATTCCCGGGCCAAGAGACCCGGACGTCCTCGTGCCGCGAAGATTACCCGGGGGGGATCTCCTCTTGCCGTTGTCGAGACGAGGCGCAACCGCAGTGGATCTCGATCTAAACCCCTCGGGCCTAGATCAGATCTCATCGCAGCCAAAATCTCATCCGCCAACGGCCATCGGAGATCTCCTGGCCACTGCCAACCCGCTGCTCACTGCCATTGGAGGAGGGAAATTGACGCCGCTGCACCCACGCGTTACCGCCGGCCGAGGACTGCGCCGCCGCCGCCGCCTCACCACAGGGGCTTCGCCTCGCGGCGTCCTCAGCGACGGCGGCGGTAGTGGGAGGCGATGGAGGGGGAGGGCTGAGGGCGGTGTGGACGGGGACTCCTCGGGGGCGGCGTGGCGCCGCCGCCTCGAGGGAGAGAGGTCGGGAGAGGGGTGGAGAGGTGGTTCATCATATAAGTGGGAAGTGCTTAAGGTATAATGAGGAAAAATAAGGAGTGATTGTCTTTGCTTGTGAAGTTTTTTGACCTATTGTAATCATTTGATATTTTATAACTTCAAATTTCAATTGAATAGTTTTGTCATAGTTCTTACTGATCATTTAGATGTTAATATATTAAAAATATCAAGTTTGAGACCATCAATCCATTCATGTTATCATGTATGTACCGGAGTGGTGCCTCTTGAACCACACTGTGCGTATATCCCAGTCTTGACTATATATTCAATTTTTTTGTTCAATTTGGCCTTTGTCGCTCAGTTATTAATAAGTCTTGTAAATACTTTACTGTCTGTAACGTTATAGCAGAGCTCCTGCTTTTCCAGACATATTTTTGTGTGCTTCCTGATGAGGACATGACTACCTTGGATATGACCAAAAATATTGCATATATGCATATTTGTCAGGTGATTTCTAGTGCAAACTATTCAATAATCTATTTATGTTATCCAGAACAAAAATACTTCACACACTTTTGTGTTTTGTCTAATTGCAGGTGTATGGGACATTTGTACAATCCACATATGAAGATAAGGAAGAAAGAGATGTTTATTTGCTGTCCAAAAAGTTCTCTCACGTCACTTTTGGCCCAAGAGAAGATAGAGTCCAAGTCTCTCACGTTCTGGATTCAGATTCGGACTGCACAGACACACCTGACTCAAAACGCACACAAGGTTTTCATACGGACTCCGAATTGGGTGATTCTTTTTTTGTTGGAAACTAGATTTCGTGCACTTTCCAACCCAATTGGAATCACCTTCAAATTCGTCCGGAGCGTTGAGTTGTGGACGAAACAATCTGATGCTGCAGCAGAATCCGAGTCAAACTACAAGTCCAAAGGTGTTACATCACCTCCACTTGGGCCCATTGGCCTTGTACGACCTAGATTTAGTTTTAGGCTGCCTTGGGACGTCCTCCCACCTCCTTGGCCGCCACCCCTTGCTCCTATATAAGTAGATCCATCTAGTAGCTTTTCCTTGGGATTTGTTTAGTTAAAAGTTAGCCAACGCAACTTCGTGTACTTCGTTTGTGTCCAACGACCAGACCAAGACCGCTTTCGGATCCCCACCTTTATCAATACTTCATATATATTTGCAATATTCAGATTGCTTTTATCATATTCTTGCTCGTTCTTCGATTGCTTGCAGGAATAGATCTTCGTGGTCAGGTTGATCGTGCACCGGCGTGGTCAATAACCTCTGGAGATTGGTTTAGCGATTGCTAAGGCGCAACGTCGTGCACGTTTGTAGTCGGATCGTCAAAGTCGTCTCCACCAAATCGATAGTTACCATCTCATCGAAAGATCGGGACACCCTCGCCTCTATCAAGTGGTATCAGTTTTCAGGTTGCTCGGTGAGAATTTCCAGTTTTCCTAGATTAGATTTATTTTCTTACCTATTGTCCAAGAAAAAGCCACAAAACAAAAGTTAGATCTATTCATCCTTTGTCCTAGCCAGACTGAGCCTTTGCAATTTTCTTTTCATTGTTTGCATTATTGAATTATCGGTTGCATCGCCGTGTCGAGTTGCTGGTCTTAGTGTCTAGTTCCTTTAGAGTTTCGAGTTCTGTTCATATTAGTCACGCAGCCGCTGCATCATTATCCCATCCGCTGTCTACCATCCCATCCACCAATTTCCACCACGTGCTACGCACTGTTTATTGTCATAATCATAGTTGAGGTCACTCACATCTTCGCCAGATCGAATCTGCATCTTATCTAGTTTGTTTTGGAAAGAGGGAGAAAAAAAGAGAGAAAAAAACGAGAGAGAAAAAAAGGAGAAAAAAAAAGTCAGAGAAAAAAAAAGGAGAGAAAGAAAAAAAAGTGTGAGGAAAAAAAAGAGAGAAGAAAAAAAAAACAAAAAAATCAGCACAAACTTTTTCAGAGGAAAGTTGAAGACAAAGTTGTTGATATATCCTGCTTGGCTGTTGTTTCACCTCATTATCTTTACTGCCGTTGTGATCTTCACTTATATCTTGCTGTCCAGAGCTACTTAGTGTCCTTCATTGATGCTAGTTGTGCTACGACGTGACCTCATTAGTGTTCTAGGCTCGCGTCTCTAGTTCGGTCTAGCCTAGGACCAGCACAGTACCGTCGTTGAGCGTTTATTCAACATTGCATCTTTGAATTGATTATTGCTAATCTTTTGCTACCATATATAGCCAACCCAGCTCCATATATTTCTACACCGTGTATATGTACGCTCCCCTGGCAATCGCTTTACTCAATATTCGGAGTTACTTGACACCGCTGGTTGCCGATCACCGCCTGCTGCATGGTAAGAACTTGTAAGACATTGATATTTGCTTTACTGTGAGCGTTTTACCACCACATCCTAGTAGTTATAGGAACATTATTTTTGGGTTTTGTTTCTTGTTCTACTAATCATGACAGGATCCAGAGTCAATTCATGGGCTTTGTCGATCGCGGGAGACGTGCCACCACCTTTGCAAATACCACAACCGTCACGAGAGGTGCACAAACATCCAAATGCACATGATCAGGTTAATGTATCTATACCACCATTTAATGGCCGTTTTAAACCTGCTTTATATATTGAATGGGAGTTCGACATAAAAAATATATTTGCTTCCCATAATTTCAATGAACATAAAAAGGTTAAGGTTGCGGTTGGTTCTTTCACTGGTTATGCTTTGGTTTGGTGGAGTGAATATTGTCGGTTACACCCTGATTATATACCTACTACTTGGGATGATTTGAAACTTGCCATGCAACATGCTTTCGTCCCTGCTTATTATACTCGTGACATGATTAAGAAGTTGCAACACTTAAAACAAGGTAGTGAAACTGTAACAAAATATTATGATGATTTACAAATTACCTTGTTGCATTCCTCTTTAGAAGAAAGTGAAGATGATTTTATGGATAGATTTTGGGGAGGATTAAACCGTGATATTCAAGAGATACTAATTCATGAAGAGTGTTATCCTATGGACCATTTGTTTCATCTTGCTTGCAAAGTGATAGAGGCAAAGGTGTCCCGTCTTTCGATGAGATGGTGTATTTCGCTTTGGTGGAAGTCGACTTTGACGATCCGACTACGAACGTGCGAGGACGTCGCGCCTTAGCAATCGCTAAACCAACTCCGAGAGGTTATTGACCATGCCGGAGCACGATCAACCTGACCACGAGGGTCTGTTTCCTGCGAGCAAACGAAGAACAAGCAAGAAACTAAGATTGCAATCTGGATATTGCGAATATAAGATGAAAGCTTTATTGATCAAGGTGGGGTTCTGTGACGCCTTTGTCTGGTCGTTGAACTCAAACGAAGTACGCGAAGTTGCAGCTATGGCGAACTTTTAATCTAAACAAAACCCAAAGCCTAAACGATGCCCTAAGGGCTGTATATATGGAGGAAGAGGGGGGGAATTTCGTGGCCCTTGGTGGAGGGGTCCGAAATCAACCCTATCTCTTGTTTCCCCACACATACGGACTCTAAAAATAGCCTATACTTATGTATTTCGAAATTACATGGGCCTGGCCCAATAATAAGGTGACGCAGCACCTAAAATAGCCTCGGGACGAAATTTATGAAGTGGCATCTTGTATATTTCGTCCAAGGCTTCATGCACCCATTACGGTGGCTTCAAAGTCCTGAAATCATCACTTGTAACTCCGTTCTTGTTCCCCTTGCGCATGCCATCATCTCCATGCTTGTTCTTGCTCCAATGTTCATCCTTCTCCAAGCTAGGCCCTTCATTTGTAAGCAAAACAAATGTATCCAATTTAGGCAGCATCATATTCTCATGAACATTAGAATCATTACCAAGAAACGAAAGTACCTGGTAATTTAGTTGGCGTGCACGAGCTCTAGTAATTGGTCCAGTATGTATAGCAGCAGGGGCTGTGGGTGTAACAATTGTATTGATGTCCTCATCACATGATCAGGTTAATGTATCTATACCACCATTTAATGGCCGTTTTAAACCTGCTTTATATATTGAATGGGAGTTCGACATAAAAAATATATTTGCTTCCCATAATTTCGATGAACATAAAAAGGTTAAGGTTGCGGTTGGTTCTTTCACTGGTTATGCTTTGGTTTGGTGGAGTGAATATTGTCGGTTACACCCTGATTATATACCTACTACTTGGGATGATTTGAAACTTGCCATGCGACATACTTTCGTCCCTGCTTATTATACTCGTGACATGATTAAGAAGTTGCAACACTTAAAACAAGGTAGTGAAACTGTAACAAAATATTATGATGATTTACAAACTACCTTGTTGCATTCCTCTTTAGAAGAAAGTGAAGATGATTTTATGGATAGATTTTGGGGAGGATTAAACCGTGATATTCAAGAGATACTAATTCATGAAGAGTGTTATCCTATGGACCATTTGTTTCATCTTGCTTGCAAAGCTGAACAGGAAATAAAACGACATGTTGGCCACGAGGAGAACAAGCGCACCGTGCACATTCCAAGAGTTGATATGATTGTTCCTTCAACTACTAGGCATACTATGACAACCACATCCGTTGTTGTCAGGACTACATCACCTCCACCATGTGACACATCGCCCCCGAGAGTGGCTACATCATCTGAGTTGATCATAAGAGGTAATGACAAAGGTACTGATCTTCCATCTCTACATGAGAACGATGAATGCCTTGTCAATTTGAATGCACCATCTGATGAGCTACCCACTACTTTGATCACACCACCTACTTTAGAGGACTATGTTGATAATTTGACTTTGCCATGGGATCAAACAACTGAAATACCAACAATTTTGAGTGCACCCATTAAATTAACTATTGATGCAAAAGAACCAATGTTTAATCATTTTGATATGACCTCTAATCTTGGTGATGATTCTGTGTTGAATGACTTATTGCATGTTTGCTTATTTAAGCATGTTGTAGCATGTAAATTTGATGCAAGTAAGGTTTATTCACCAATGTTGGGATGGTTTAATGATGAACATTGTCAATCTTTTGAAATGAATAAGAGCTTCACTTATATGTGCAAACTGAGTTGCAATATTTTCATGCCTTCTACTTCTTGTGCTAATTTTTTGGCTTTAGATTTTATGAACTATGCAAGTTACTCATCTATTCATGTGTCATATATGCAAAAATCAAGGAAAGTAAAAATGGATGACATATACATATACAACATGTACACTGATAGAGGCAAAGGTGTCCCGTCTTTCGATGAGATGGTGGATTTCGCTTTGGTGGAAGTCGACTTTGACGATCCGACTACGAACGTGCGAGGACGTCGCGCCTTAGCAATCACTAAACCAACTCCGAGAGGTTATTGACCACGCCGGAGCATGATCAACCTGACCACGAGGGTCTGTTTCCTGCGAGCAAACGAAGAACAAGCAAGAAACTAAGATTGCAATCTGGATATTGCGAATATAAGATGAAAGCTTTATTGATCAAGGTGGGGTTCTGTGACGCCTTTGTCTGGTCGTTGAACACAAACGAAGTACGCGAAGTTGCTGCTATGGCGAACTTTTAATCTAAACAAAACCCAAAGTCTAAACGATGCCCTAAGGGCTGTATACATGGAGGAAGAGGGGGAATTTCGTGGCCCTTGGTGGAGGAGTCCGAAATGAACCCTATCTCTTGTTTCCCCACACATACGGACTCTAAAAATAGCCTATACTAATGTATTTCGAAATTACATGGGCCTGGCCCAATAATAAGGTGACGCAGCACCTAAAATAGCCTCGGGACGAAATTTATGAAGTGGCATCTTGTATATTTCGTCCAAGGCTTCATGCACCCATTCTGGTGGCTTCAAAGTCCTAAAATCATCACTTGTAACTCCGTTCTTGTTCCCCTTGCGCATGCCATCATCTCCATGCTTGTTCTTGCTCCAATGTTCATCCTTCTCCAAGCTAGGCCCTTCATTTGTAAGCAAAACAAATGTATCCAATTTAGGCAGCATCATATTCTCATGAACATTAGAATCATTACCAAGAAACGAAAGTACCTGGTAATTTAGTTGGCGTGCACGAGCTCTAGTAATTGGTCCAGTATGTATAGCAGCAGGGGCTGTGGGTGTAACAATTGTATTGATGTCCTCATCATCCTCCCCTTCTTGAAATGAAGTCGTCCTCGACGGAAGTCCATCTTCCTCACCCAAATAAGGCTTCAAATCCGCAATGTTAAAAGTGGGACTAACCCCAAAATCTGCAGGCAGCTCAAGTTTATATGCATTATCATTTATTTTCTCTAACACCTTAAAGGGACCATCAGCACGTGGCATTAGCTTTGATTTGCGCAAATCAGGAAATCTATCCTTACGCAAATGTAACCAAACAAGATCTCCAGGTGCAAACACAACATGTTTTCTACCCTTATCTCCAGCAAGTTTATATTTAGCATTCATACGCTCAATGTTTTCCTTAGTTAACTCATGCATTTTTAAAATCAATTCAGCACGTTGTTTAGCATCAAAATTAACCTTCTCCGAAGATGGAAGAGGCAACAAATCAATAGGTGCACGAGGTAAGAAACCATACACAACTTCAAAAGGGCACATCTTAGTAGTAGAATGCAATGAACGATTATAAGCAAATTCAATATGAGGCAAGCATTCCTCCCACATTTTCTTATTATTCTTCAAAACAGCCCTAAGCATAGTAGACAACGTTCTATTGACTACTTCAGTTTGTCCATCAGTTTGGGGGTGACAAGTAGTACTAAAAAGCAGTTTAGTCCCCAACTTAGCCCATAAACATCTCCAAAAGTGGCTAAGAAATTTAGTATCACGATCTGAAACAATAGTATTTGGCACAACATGCAAGCGAATAATTTCACGAAAGAACAAATCAGCAACATTAACAGCATCATCGCTTTTATGACATGGTATAAAGTGTGCCATTTTCGAGAATCTATCCACGACAACAAATATGCTATCCCTCCCCTTCTTTGTTCGAGGTAAACCTAAAACAAAGTCCATAGATATATCCTCCCAAGGAACACTAGGTACAGGCAAAGGCATATATAAACCATGAGGATTGAGTCGTGACTTAGCTTTTTGACATGTAGTGCAGCGAGCAATAAAACGCTCAACATCCCGTCTCATCTTTGGCCAAAAGAAATGTGTAGCAAGTACGTCCTCCGTCTTCTTCACGCCAAAGTGTCCCATTAATCCTCCTCCATGCGCCTCCTGCAACAACAAAAGACGAACGGAGCTAGCTGGAATGCATAGCTTGTTAGCACGAAAACATAAATCCATCGTTAACGACAAACTTGTTCCACATTCTTCCTTCTTTACAATTCTGCATTACATCTTTAAAATCAGCATCATGCACATATTGATCTTTGATGGTCTCCAAACCAAATTTTTTGAAGTCAAGTTGTGAAAGCATAGTATAGCGACGAGACAATGCATCAGCAATAACATTTTCTTTTCCCTTCTTGTGTTTAATGACAAAAGGGAAAGTCTCAATGAATTCAACCCATTTAGCATGTCTACGATTCAGTTTAGCTTGACTTTTAATATGTTTCAAAGATTCATGATCAGAATGTATAACAAATTCTTTGGGCCATAAATAATGTTGCCATGTTTCTAAAGTCCGAACAAGAGCATATAATTCTTTATCATAAGTAGAATAATTCAGACTAGGCCCACTCAATTTTTCAGAAAAGTATGCAACAGGTTTGCCATCTTGTAATAACACACCTCCTAATCCAATTCCACTAGCATCACATTCAAGCTCAAAAGTCTTATTAAAATCAGGAAGTTGGAGTAAAGGAGCATGTGTCAACTTATCTTTCAATGCCGTGAAGGCTTCTTCCTGTGCGGTACCCCAAACAAAAGGCACATCCTTCTTTGTAAGCTCGTTGAGAGGTGCAGCAATGGTGCTGAAATCTCTCACAAAACGCCTATAGAATCCAGCGAGGCCAAGAAAACTCCTCACTTGTGTGACCGTTTTGGGCTGCGGCCAACTCTCAATAGCTTCAATCTTGGCTTTGTCAACTTCAATTCCCTGTGGAGTAACAACATAGCCAAGAAAAGATACTCGGTCGGTGCAAAAGGTGCACTTCCCAAGGTTACCAAACAAACGTGCATCACGTAGAGCAATAAAAACAGCACGTAAATGTTCCAAATGTTCTTCCAAAGATCTGCTATAAATCAGTATATCATCAAAATAGACTACCACAAATCGTCCAATGAAAGCACGTAAAACTTCGTTCATTAGTCTCATGAAAGTACTAGGCGCATTAGTTAACCCAACAGGCATGACTAACCACTCATATAATCCAAACTTAGTTTTAAATGTTGTTTTCCATTCATCTCCCAATTTCATACGAATTTGATGGTATCCACTACGCAAATCAACTTTGGAGAATATTGTAGAGCCACTCAATTCATCAAGCATATCATCTAGCCTAGGAATAGGATGACGATAACGAATAGTAATATTATTAATGCCTCTACAATCAACACACATACGTGATGTACCATCCCTTTTCGGCACTAGAATAATAGGAACAGCACAAGGACTAAGGGATTCGCGTATATAACCTTTGTCGAGAAGCTCTTGTACTTGACGCATAATCTCCTTCGTCTCCTCTGGATTGGTACGGTATGGTGCACGGTTTGGCAGTGAAGCACCGGGAATTAAGTCAATTTGATGCTCAATCCCTCGAATAGGCGGTAATCCCGGTGGCACGTCTTGTGGAAAGACGTCAGCGAACTCCTGCAAAATGTTAGTGACAGCAGGAGGCAAAGAGGAAGGCACGTCCTCGAATGAAAATAATGCCTCTTTGCACACAAAAGCATAGCAAACAGATTTGCTGAAATCTAGCTCATCAATATCAGATTTGGTGGCAAAAAAACATGCACTTTTCAATTTAATTTCAGAAGTAACACTAGATGGTTTATTATTAGGCTTCATTTGTTGCTCAAATTCTTTTGCCACAATCTGATTTTCACTCTTATTCGTCTCCTGTTTTGCTTTATTAGCTCTATTAATATCATCTTTCAAAATGGAATCAGGAGTCATAGGAAGCAAAGTAATATTTTTATCCTTATGAACAAGAGTATAGTGATTGTTTCTACCATGGTGTATAGAATTTTTATCAAATTGCCATGGTCTACCAAGTAATAAGGAACATGCTTGCATAGGTACCACATCACAATCAACATAATCAGCATATGTAGAGATACTAAAATGCACACGAACAGTACGTGTTACCTTAACCTTGCCGCTGTTGTTGAACCATTGGATGTAGTAAGGATGTGGATGTGGTCTTGTGGTGAGAGAAAGCTTCTCCACCACTCCATGCTAGCCAAGTTGTTGCAGCTCCCTCCGTCTATGATGACGCGCACAGAACGTTCCTTCACAACTCGCTTGGTATGGAACAAATTGTGCCTCTGATTTTGCTCAGCTTGTGTGACCTGCACACTCAAAACACGTTGAGCAACTAAACATTCATACCTGTCAGCGTCTTCAGGAGCCATGTATTGCGTCTCATGATCAGAATCATCTCCACCATGTTCTTCACGTGTAATAAGAGCCAAAGTCTCCTCATCATAGTCACTAGCGGACTCATATCCACCATCCGCGGTAGCAATCATCACACGCGGAGATTTGCATTCTCTCGCATAATGACCTCCTCCCTTACAACGACGACAAATAATATCACTTGTGTGCCCTGTTGATGCCATGGAAGAAGAAGAACGCTGTGCAGGCCCCGCAGGTGCGCTCTTGGCAGATAATGGTGGTTGTGCCTGTTTTCTTGTATCACGGCTGGAGGTGGCACCGGATGGAGGTGCTGGTGCAGTTGAAGTAGAAGATGCACGTGGCGTCCATGATGAAGGTCGGCCTGCAGAAAAGTTAGTTCGCCCCAATGCTTGTCGATCCTGCACTTCACGTTCAGCTTTACAAGGAAGATGGAATAAACGAGTGATATTAGTATACTCCTTATAGTCTAGAATGGTCTGAATCTCTCTATTTAATCCACCCAGAAAACGTGCAAGCATAGCTTCATTCTCCTCAACAATACCACATCTAATCATGCCAGTTTGTAATTCCTGATAATATTCTTCTACAGAATTTTTTCCTTGTCTTAAACGCTGCAATTTTTGAAGCAATTCACGTTGATAATATGGTGGAACCCAACGCGTACGCATAGCAGTTTTCAAAGCAGCCCAAGTAGTTGGAATAGGATATAATCTACAATGTTCAGACCACCATACACATGCAAAACTAGTGAAAGCACAAACAGCAGCAGCAACTCGTCTCTCCTCAGGATATTGTAAACATGTAAATCGTTGTTCAGTTTCTAACTCCCAAGTAAGATATATATCAGGAACATATCTACCCTCAAATGGTGGAATATTCAATTTCAGTTTAGGAATATGGACATCATCTCGTACCTGAGGTGGTGGTGCAGGCCTACCATTACGAATATATACCTGAGGTCGACCTGCTGGTGGTGGTGCTGGTGGCTGCTCGTAGATCTGATTTTGATCAACCTCATCCTCGTAATCTCCCACATAATCATCCTCCTCCGCATCAGCAGCAGGAGCCACAAAAGTATCAACAGCAGCACCAACAGTTCGGCCAAACGCAAGAGGAACACGGCTTGCTTGGCGGAGGTCTGCTTCGCGACGTGGAGGTAGTCGTTGTTGTTGTTGTTGTTGTTGGAGAGGTGCGTTAGCTGCAGCGAGTGGTGGTGGTGGAAGACGCGCGAGCAATTCATTAAACTTGTTATCGAGCTTTGTTTCGAACGTCTTCTCAAAGCCAGTGATCTTCTCCATGGCCTCTTCAAAATTGTTCAGCACATCTTGCACCTGTTCAGTCATCATTTGCTGAAACTTATCATGAAGCTCCTTGTTCGATAAATTCTCCCAGTCAATCTCGTCGGCTTGTGATCCTGGCATGGTTAGCAGCAATAGAAACACACAAGAATATGATCCTACAGACTACGAACAAGTGGTGGTGGTGGGTGTCACAAATCCGTCAAGCAAATCTCAAATTCTTACCAGTTCTTACCCACCAGCAGGCGGTGATCGGCAACCGTTGTAGTCAAAAACTGTTAAAGCTTGGATAGAGCGATTACCAGGGAGAGTCAAACGCACGACGTAGATGTATGTGGAGCTGGGAAGGCTTATAATATGGTAGCAAAAAGGGTCAGCAATAATCAATTCAGAGATGCAAACTTGAATAAACGCTCAACGACGGTACTGTGCTGGTCCTAGGCTAGACTGTGCTAGAGACGCGAGCCTAGAACACTAACAAAATCACGGCGCGGCACGTAAACAAGGGAAAAGCACACTCTGGAATTTTTTTTTCGCTCTTTTTTTTTGCGCTCTTTTTTTTTTGCGCTGCTTTTTTTTTGCGAAAAATCACTATAATGGCGAGTGTCTCAAAACTCTTCTTAGCTCAAACTGACAGGATGGGCACGAAATTTTTTTGACCAATTTTTTTTTTTTGACTGCCCGGACCCAAAAACTGGAAACAGGTCAAAAAAAACTTCCTATAATGGCACCTGTCTCAAAACACTCAGAAACACCTAAAAATAGGATAGCCAGAAAATTTTTCGAAAAATGCGTTTTCGAAAAATTTTGGGCCTAAACGGAGCGTGGCTACCCGACTCCGGCAAGGAAACACGAACCGGAATCTAGATGGATCCCGAAAACAAACCTAATAAGCAAGGAACTCGGATTGGTGGTGGATATATGGTGGTGGTATATGGCAGCGGTGGTGGTAGCGGTGGTAGTATATGGATATGGATCGGTGGTGGTATATGGACACGGATTGGTGGTGGTATATGGATACGGATTCGGTGCGGTGGTGGTAGATGGCAGGGGCGATGATGATGGTGCGGCGGCGGCGTGACAACTTATGACCAGAACTCGAAACTCTACAAGACTAGACTCTAAGACCAGCAACTAGACACGACGATGCAACCGCAAATTCAACAAAGCAAAACCCTAAAAAGATTATGCAAGGCTCAGATTGGTTCGGATATGATGAACTAACCCTAAATTTTTTTTGTGGCTTTTTCGTGGACTATAGGTATGAAGAACACACTCGATCTAAACTACGAAAAACTGTAAAATCTCACCGAGCAACCTGGAAATCTGATACCACTTGATAGAGGCAAAGGTGTCCCGTCTTTCGATGAGATGATGGATATCGCTTTGGTGGAAGTCGACTTTGACGATCCGACTACGAACGTGCGAGGACGTCGCGCCTTAGCAATCGCTAAACCAACTCCGAGAGGTTATTGACCACGCCGGAGCACGATCAACCTGACCACGAGGGTCTGTTTCCTGCGAGCAAACGAAGAACAAGCAAGAAACTAAGATTGCAATCTGGATATTGCGAATATAAGATGAAAGCTTTATTGATCAAGGTGGGGTTCTGTGACGCCTTTGTCTGGTCGTTGAACACAAACGAAGTACGCGAAGTTGCAGCTATGGCGAACTTTTAATCTAAACAAAACCCAAAGTCTAAACGATGCCCTAAGGGCTGTATATATGGAAGAAGAGGGGGGGAATTTCGTGGCCCTTGGTGGAGGAGTCCGAAATCAACCCTATCTCTTGTTTCCCCACACATGCGGACTCTAAAAATAGCCTATACTTATGTATTTCGAAATTACATGGGCCTGGCCCAATAATAAGGTGACGCAGCACCTAAAATAGCCTCGGGACGAAATTTATGAAGTGGCATCTTGTATATTTCGTCCAAGGCTTCATGCACCCATTATGGTGGCTTCAAAGTCCTGAAATCATCACTTGTAACTCCGTTCTTGTTTCCCTTGCGCATGCCATCATCTCCATGCTTGTTCTTGCTCCAATGTTCATCCTTCTCCAAGCTAGGCCCTTCATTTGTAAGCAAAACAAATGTATCCAATTTAGGCAGCATCATATTCTCATGAACATTAGAATCATTACCAAGAAACGAAAGTACCTGGTAATTTAGTTGGCGTGCACGAGCTCTAGTAATTGGTCCAGTATGTATAGCAGCAGGGGTTGTGGGTGAATATGGACATCATCTCGTACCTGAGGTGGTGGTGCAGGCCTACCATTACGAATATATACCTGAGGTCGACCTGCTGGTGGTGGTACAGGTGGCTGCACGTAGTGTTGATTTTGATCAACCTCATCCTCATAATCTCCCACATAATCATCCTCCTCCGCATCAGCAGCAGGAGCCACAGAAGTATCAACAGCAGCACCAACAGTTTGGCCAAACGCAAGAGGAACACGGCTTGCTCGGCGGAGGTCTGCTTCGCGACGTGGAGGTAGTCGTTGTTGTTGTTGTTGGAGAGGTGCGTTAGCTGCAGCGGGTGGTGGTGGTGGAAGACGCGCGAGCAATTCATTAAACTTGTTATCGAGCTTTGTTTCGAACGTCTTCTCAAAGCCAGTGATCTTCTCCATGGCCTCTTCAAAATTGTTCAGCACATCTTGCACCTGTTCAGTCATCATTTGCTGAAACTTGTCATGAAGCTCCTTGTTCGATAAATTCTCCCAGTCAATCTCGTCGGCTTGTGATCCTGGCATGGTTAGCAGCAATAGAAACACACAAGAATATGATCCTACAGACTACGAACAAGTGGTGGTGGTGGGTGTCACAAATCCGTCAAGCAAATCTCAAATTCTTACCGGTTCTTACCCAGCAGCAGGCGGTGATCGGCAACCGTTGTAGTCAAAAACTCTCAAAGCTTGGATAGAGCGATTACCAGGGAGAGTCAAACGCACGACGTAGATGTATGTGGAGCTGGGAAGGCTTATAATATGGTAGCAAAAAGGGTCAGCAATAATCAATTCAGAGATGCAAAGTTGAATAAACGCTCAACGACGGTACTGTGCTGGTCCTAGGCTAGACTGTGCTAGAGACGCGAGCCTAGAACACTAACAAAATCACGGCGCGGCACGTAAACAAGGGAAAAGCACACTCTGAATTTTTTTTTCGCTCTTTTTTTTTGGCGCTCTTTTTTTTGCGCTGCTTTTTTTTTTGTGAAAAATCACTATAATGGCGAGTGTCTCAAAACTCTTCCTAGCTCAAACTGACAGGATAGGCACGAAATTTTTTCGACCAATTTTTTTTTTTTCGACTGCCCGGACCCAAAAACTGGAAACGGGTCAAAAAAAACTTCCTATAATGGCACCTGTCTCAAAACACTCAGAAACACCTAAAAATAGGATAGCCAGAAATTTTTTCGAAAAATGCGTTTTCGAAAAATTTTGGGCCTAAACGGAGCGTGGCTACCCGACTCTTTTTTTTTCCGAAACCTACTCCGGCAAGGAAACACGAATCGGAATCTAGAGGGATCCCGAAAACAAACCTAATAAGCAAAGAACTCGGATTGGTGGTGGATATATGGTGGTGGTATATGGCAGCGGTGGTGGTAGCGGTGGTAGTATATGGATATGGATCGGTGGTGGTATATGGACACGAATTGGTGGTGGTATATGGATACGGATTCGGTGCGGTGGTGGTAGATGGCAGGGGCGATGATGATGGTGCGGCGGCGGCGTGACAACTTATGACCAGAACTCGAAACTCTAAAAAACTAGACTCTAAGACCAGCAACTAGACACGACGATGCAACCGCAAATTCAACAAAGCAAAACCCTAAAAAGATTATGCAAGGCTCAGATTGGTTCGGATATGATGAACTAACCCTAAATTTTTTTTTGTGGCTTTTTCGTGGACTCTAGGTATGAAGAGCAGACTCGATCTAAACTACTAAAAAACTGTAAAATCTCACCGAGCAACCTGGAAATCTGATACCACTTGATAGAGGCAAAGGTGTCCCGTCTTTCGATGAGATGGTGGATTTCGCTTTGGTGGAAGTCGACTTTGACGATCCGACTACGAACGTGCGAGGATGTCGCGCCTTAGCAATCGCTAAACCAACTCCGAGAGGTTATTGACCACGCCGGAGCACGATCAACCTGACCACGAGGGTCTGTTTCCTGCGAGCAAACGAAGAACAAGCAAGAAACTAAGATTGCAATCTGGATATTGCGAATATAAGATGAAAGCTTTATTGATCAAGGTGGGGTTCTGTGACGCCTTTGTCTGGTCGTTGATCACAAACGAAGTACGCGAAGTTGCAGCTATGGCGATCTTTTAATCTAAACAAAACCCAAAGTCTAAACGATGCCCTAAGGGCTGTATATATGGAGGAAGAGGGGGAATTTCGTGGCCCTTGGTGGAGGAGTCCGAAATCAACCCTATCTCTTGTTTCCCCACACATACGGACTCTAAAAATAGCCTATACTAATGTATTTCGAAATTACATGGGCCTGGCCCAATAATAAGGTGACGCAGCACCTAAAATAGCCTCGGGACGAAATTTATGAAGTGGCATCTTGTATATTTCGTCCAAGGCTTCATGCACCCATTATGGTGGCTTCAAAGTCCTGAAATCATCACTTGTAACTCCGTTCTTGTTCCCCTTGCGCATGCCATCATCTCCATGCTTGTTCTTGCTCCAATGTTCATCCTTCTCCAAGCTAGGCCCTTCATTTGTAAGCAAAACAAATGTATCCAATTTAGGCAGCATCATATTCTCATGAACATTAGAATCATTACCAAGAAACGAAAGTACCTGGTAATTTAGTTGGCGTGCACGAGCTCTAGTAATTGGTCCAGTATGTATAGCAGCAGGGGCTGTGGGTGTAACAATTGTATTGATGTCCTCATCATACACCTTGTCTCTTTTGTTAGCCACATTTCAGATTAAGCAACGCCGAGGACGGCTTTATTTTCAAGAAGGGGAGGATGATGAGGACATGACTACCTTGGATATGACCAAAAATATTGCATATATGCATATTTGTCAGGTGATTTCTAGTGCAAACTATTCAATAATCTATTTATGTTATCCAGAACAAAAATACTTCACACACTTTTGTGTTTTGTCTAATTGCAGGTGTATGGGACATTTGTACAATCCACATATGAAGATAAGGAAGAAAGAGATGTTTATTTGCTGTCCAAAAAGTTCTCTCACGTCACTTTTGGCCCAAGAGAAGATAGAGTCCAAGTCTCTCACGTTCTGAATTCATATTCGGACTGCACAGACACACCTGACTCAAAACGCACACAAGTTTTTCATACGGACTCGGAATTGGGTGATTCTTTTCTTGTTGGAAACTAGATTTCGTGCACTTTCCAACCCAATTGGAATCACCTTCAAATTCGTCCGGAGCGTTGAGTTGTGGACGAAACAATCTGATGCTGCAGCAGAATCCGAGTCAAACTACAAGTCCAAAGGTGTTACATCACCTCCACTTGGGCCCATTGGCCTTGTACGACCTAGATTTAGTTTTAGGCTGCCTTGGGACGTCCTCCCACCTCCTTGGCCGCCACCCCTTGCTCCTATATAAGTAGATCCATCTAGTAGCTTTTCCTTGGGATTTGTTTAGTTAAAAGTTAGCCAACGCAACTTCGTGTACTTCGTTTGTGTCCAACGACCAGACCAAGACCGCTTTCGGATCCCCACCTTTATCAATACTTCATATATATTTGCAATATTCAGATTGCTTTTATCATATTCTTGCTCGTTCTTCGATTGCTTGCAGGAATAGACCTTCGTGGTCAGGTTGATCGTGCACCGGCGTGGTCAATAACCTCTGGAGATTGGTTTAGCGATTGCTAAGGCGCAACGTCGTGCACGTTTGTAGTCGGATCGTCAAAATCGTCTCCACCAAATCGATAGTTACCATCTCATCGAAAGATCGGGACACCCTCGCCTCTATCACTTCCCAAGGACCTAAATTGGATTATGATTTTGGTAATCTCTGAGGGCGGAGTGTTGTATTGTTGTTTTGCAGTGGGCTCTAGCTATTGACAGTTTGGAAGAGGGACAACCTGGCTCGAGCAGAAGTTTTGGTATGCAGCAGCGACCTGATGGTGATATTGAGATTGATGAGAAGTTCTGGGAGCAAGATTTTGACATTCCTAGTTGCAGTCAGTGTGGT
The DNA here is from genome assembly GCF_002162155.2 of Triticum dicoccoides. Taxonomy (NCBI): domain Eukaryota; kingdom Viridiplantae; phylum Streptophyta; class Magnoliopsida; order Poales; family Poaceae; genus Triticum; species Triticum dicoccoides. The sequence continues at coordinate 96,387 of NW_021283659.1, forward strand.
GGAGTGCTAAAACCAGATGTGAGATTTTTCTTCATCTTTCTGTGAGTACTTTTAGTTAATTTAAAAACGTGGATGTGAAACTATGGATTTGTTGTCATTTCAGTTATTAGAAAGATGATAATAGGCAAATCAAGCCATTAAGATTTGTAGCTAGGAACACTTGGTATTAGTAGACACTGACTTCTGTAGCATCTGATGAGCCCATTACTAACATGTGATCTCTTTAACAATTTGTATAACTAAAATCTAGGGTGTAAATTCTTATATCACTGAGTCATTTCAGTCACGTACTTTCTTTCCCTAGTCCATGTAAGTTATAATAAGGGCATCAAAAAGCACTTTTAAATGTCTTATCCTGTTCTTTGAAGGTTGTGATGTTTGGTGATAATGTTCCGAGAGAGAGAGCTGATAGCGCTAAGGAGGCTGCTAGAAACTGTGATGCTCTTCTGGTGGTTGGTTCAGCGGTAATGACAATGTCTGCTTTTAGGCTGGCAAGGTATCACTGGAAAATATTATTTAATCATTTCCATATTATTGTCGATAGCTAGTTATCTTGTTTGCCTATATTTCTTGCTCTGGATTAAATCTTTCAAACTGGATCAAGTTATCTTATTGGTTATCGCGACATCAAACTGATTATAAATCCCAATCCCAGGCTTGCACATGAAGCAAATGCTCCAATCGTCGCGATTAACATTGGGGGCACGAGAGTTGATAGCATTATATCTTTGAAAATCAATGCGAGATGTGGGGAGGTTTGTTATCTTGTACTTTTGCCTTTTCTGTACTGCAGCAGGTGACACGTGTGTTGCATCATAATTATCACCTTTTTTCAGATACTTCCCAGAGTTGATAGAGGCAAAGGTGTCCCGTCTTTCGATGAGATGGTGGATTTCGCTTTGGTGGAAGTCGACTTTGACGATCCGACTACGAACGTGCGAGGACGTCGCGCCTTAGCAATCGCTAAACCAACTCCGAGAGGTTATTGACCACGCCGGAGCACGATCAACCTGACCACGAGGGTCTGTTTCCTGCAAGCAAACGAAGAACAAGCAAGAAACTAAGATTGCAATCTGGATATTGCGAATATAAGATGAAAGCTTTATTGATCAAGGTGGGGTTCTGTGACGCCTTTGTCTGGTCGTTGAACACAAACGAAGTACGCGAAGTTGCAGCTATGGCGAACTTTTAATCTAAACAAAACCCAAAGTCTAAACGATGCCCTAAGGGCTGTATATATGGAGGAAGAGGGGGGGGAATTTCGTGGCCCTTGGTGGAGGGGTCCGAAATCAACCCTATCTCTTGTTTCCCCACACATACGGACTCTAAAAATAGCCTATACTTATGTATTTCGAAATTACATGGGCCTGGCCCAATAATAAGGTGACGCAGCACCTAAAATAGCCTCGGGACGAAATTTATGAAGTGGCATCTTGTATATTTCGTCCAAGGCTTCATGCACCCATTATGGTGGCTTCAAAGTCCTGAAATCATCACTTGTAACTTCGTTCTTATTTCCCTTGCGCATGCCATCATCTCCATGCTTGTTCTTGCTCCAATGTTCATCCTTCTCCAAGCTAGGCCCTTCATTTGTAAGCAAAACAAATGTATCCAATTTAGGCAGCATCATATTCTCATGAACATTAGAATCATTACCAAGAAACGAAAGTACCTGGTAATTTAGTTGGCGTGCACGAGCTCTAGTAATTGGTCCAGTATGTATAGCAGCAGGGGCTGTGGGTGTAACAATTGTATTGATGTCCTCATCAATATGCCTCCATACTATGCAATACTCCCTTGTCATTTCTTATGATGAGCATGATACATACACTTGTTGGGTATCTCACCACACGAATGATAGGTTTTGCACTTCTGCTAACCTCATTTGTTTTTCCGAGTGTTTATCATGTTCTTTCATTTTGAAGGATTCACAAGGCATTACCGTCATGAGACATATTGGTTATGTGAAGGCATACATGATGTGCGACTCCATCATCTTTGAGAAACTCCTAAAGGTGACCTCTTTCCCTTTGAGCCATCCTCAAATACGCATATTGGATGGGTCACTCTTTCATTGTTGTCTCCTTCTTGTTGTCTACATGATACATCTCATGACCGGAGGAGCGACATTGGAGATTGGCTACATGGACCTTCATATTGAGGAGCGCTCACACTTATTGGATGCACCTTCGGAACTCCACTCATGCCTCGACATCGAGCTTTGGTACACCAACACCTCCATATTTGTTGATTGTGCTAATACATGTCATGCTCGATGGACATATCATACTCACCGCAATTTTGCACCCTATGCATGGATTGACTCACATTATGCTTGTCTTGTTGCATCTATTTCCATGTCATCCATGATATATGAGCTTGTTCACTTCCTTAGCAAATTTGTTGTGATCTTGATGGCATATTCATATGATAGAGGCAAAGGTGTCCCGTCTTTCGATGAGATGGTGGATTTCGCTTTGGTGGAAGTCGACTTTGACGATCCGACTACGAACGTGCGAGGACGTCGCGCCTTAGCAATCGCTAAACCAACTCTGAGAGGTTATTGACCACGCCGGAGCACGATCAACCTGACCACGAGGGTCTGTTTCCTGCGAGCAAACGAAGAACAAGCAAGAAACTAAGATTGCAATCTGGATATTGCGAATATAAGATGAAAGCTTTATTGATCAAGGTGGGGTTCTGTGACGCCTCTGGTCGTTGAACACAAACGAAGTACGCGAAGTTGCAGCTATGGCGAACTTTTAATCTAAACAAAACCCCCAAAGTCTAAACGATGCCCTAAGGGCTGTATATATGGAGGAAGAGGGGGGAATTTCGTGGCCCTTGGTGGGGGGGTCCGAAATCAACCCTATCTCTTGTTTCCCCACACATACGGACTCTAAAAATAGCCTATACTTATGTATTTCGAAATTACATGGGCCTGGCCCAATAATAAGGTGACGCAGCACCTAAAATAGCCTCGGGACGAAATTTATGAAGTGGCATCTTGTATATTTCGTCCAAGGCTTCATGCACCCATTATGGTGGCTTCAAAGTCCTGAAATCATCACTTGTAACTCCGTTCTTGTTCCCCTTGCGCATGCCATCATCTCCATGCTTGTTCTTGCTCCAATGTTCATCCTTCTCCAAGCTAGGCCCTTCATTTGTAAGCAAAACAAATGTATCCAATTTAGGCAGCATCATATTCTCATGAACATTAGAATCATTACCAAGAAACGAAAGTACCTGGTAATTTAGTTGGCGTGCGCGAGCTCTAGTAATTGGTCTAGTATGTATAGCAGCAGGGCCTGTGGGTGTAACAATGGTATTGATGTCCTCATCATCCTCCCCTTCTTGAAATGAAGTCGTCCTCGACGAAAACTCATCTTCCTCACCCAAATAAGGCTTCAAATCTGCAATGTTAAAAGTGGGACTAACCCCAAAATCTGCAGGCAGCTCAAGTTTATATGCATTATCATTTATTTTCTCTAACACCTTAAAGGGACCATCAGCCCGTGGCATGAGCTTTGATTTGCGCAAATCAGGAAATCTATCCTTACGCAAATGTAACCAAACAAGATCTCCAGGTGCAAACACAACATGTTTTCTACCCTTATCTCCAGCAAGTTTATATTTGGCATTCATACGCTCAATGTTTTCCTTAGTTAACTTATGCATTTTTAAAATCAATTCAGCACGTTGTTTAGCATCAAAATTAACCTTCTCCGAAGATGGAAGAGGCAACAAATCAATAGGTGCACGAGGTAGGAAACCATACACAACTTCAAAAGGGCACATCTTAGTAGTAGAATGCAATGAACGATTATAAGCAAATTCAATATGAGGCAAGCATTCCTCCCACATTTTCTTATTACTCTTCAAAACAGCCCTAAGCATAGTAGACAATGTTCTATTGACTACTTCAGTTTGGCCATCAGTTTGGGGGTGACAAGTAGTACTAAAAAGCAGTTTAGTCCCCAACTTAGCCCATAAACATCTCCAAAAGTGGCTAAGAAATTTAGTATCACGATCTGAAACAATAGTATTTGGCACACCATGCAAGCGAATAATTTCACGAAAGAACAAATCAGCAACATTAACAGCATCATCGCTTTTATGACATGGTATAAAGTGTGCCATTTTCGAGAATCTATCCACGACAACAAATATGCTATCCCTCCCCTTCTTTGTTCGAGGTAAACCTAAAACAAAGTACATAGATTGATAGAGGCAAAGGTGTCCCGTCTTTCGATGAGATGATGGATATCGCTTTGGTGGAAGTCGACTTTGACGATCCGACTACGAACGTGCGAGGACGTCGCGCCTTAGCAATCGCTAAACCAACTCCGAGAGGTTATTGACCACGCCGGAGCACGATCAACCTCACCACGAGGGTCTGTTTCCTGCGAGCAAACGAAGAACAAGCAAGAAACTAAGATTGCAATCTGGATACTGCGAATATAAGATGAAAGCTTTATTGATCAAGGTGGGGTTCTGTGACGCCTTTGTCTGGTCGTTGAACACAAACGAAGTACGCGAAGTTGCAGCTATGGCGAACTTTTAATCTAAACAAAACCCACCGTCTAAACGATGCCCTAAGGGCTGTATATATGGAGGAAGAGGGGGGAATTTCGTGGCCCTTGGTGGAGGGGTCCGAAATCAACCCTATCTCTTGTTTCCCCACACATACGGACTCTAAAAATAGCCTATACTTATGTATTTCGAAATTACATGGGCCTGGCCCAATAATAAGGTGACGCAGCACCTAAAATAGCCTCGGGACGAAATTTATGAAGTGGCATCTTGTATATTTCGTCCAAGGCTTCATGCACCCATTATGGTGGCTTCAAAGTTCTGAAATCATCACTTGTAACTCCGTTCTTGTTCCCCTTGCGCATGCCATCATCTCCATGCTTGTTCTTGCTCCAATGTTCATCCTTCTCCAAGCTAGGCCCTTCATTTGTAAGCAAAACAAATGTTTCCAATTTAGGCAGCATCATATTCTCATGAACATTAGAATCATTAAAACAATTGTTACACCCACAGCCCCTGCTGCTATACATACTGGACCAATTACTAGAGCTCGTGCACGCCAACTAAATTACCAGGTACTTTCAGAAGAGGAAGGCACGTCCTCGAATGAAAATAATGCCTCTTTGCACACAAAAGCATAGCAAACAGATTTGCTGAAATCTAGCTCATCAATATCAGATTTGGTGGCAAATAAACATGCACTTTTCAATTTAATTTCAGAAGCAACACTAGATGGTTTATTATTAGGCTTCATTTGTTGCTCGAATTCTTTTGCCACAATCTGATTTTCACTCTTATTCGTCTCCTGTTTTGCTTTATTAGCTCTATTCTTTCAAAATGGAATCAGGAGTCATAGGAAGCAAAGTAATATTTTTATCCTTATGAACAAGAGTATAGTGATTGTTTCTACCATGGTGTACAGAATTTTTATCAAATTGCCATGGTCTACCAAGTAATAAGGAACATGCTTGCATAGGTACCACATCACAATCAACATAATCAGCATATGTAGAGATACTAAAATGCACACGAACAGTACGTGTTACCTTAACCTTGCCGCTGTTGTTGAACCATTGGATGTAGTAAGGATGTGGATGTGGTCTTGTGGTGAGAGAAAGCTTCTCCACCATCTCCATGCTAGCCAAGTTGTTGCAGCTCCCTCCGTCTATTATGACGCGCACAGAACGTTCCTTCACAACTCCCTTGGTATGGAACAAATTGTGCCTCTGATTTTGCTCAGCTTGTGTGACCTGCACACTCAAAACACGTTGAGCAACTAAACATTCATACCTGTCAGCGTCTTCAGGAGCCATGTATTGCGTCTCATGATTAGAATCATCTCCACCATGTTCTTCACGTGTAATAAGAGCCAATGTCTCCTCATCATAGTCACTAGCGGACTCATATCCAACATCCGCAGTAGCAATCATCACACGCGGAGATTTGCATTCCCTCGCATAATGACCTCCTCCCTTACAACGACGACAAATAATATCACTTGTGTGCCCTGTTGATGCCATGGAAGAAGAAGAACGCTGTGCAGGCCCCGCAGGTGCGCTCTTGGCAGATAATGGTGGTTGTGCCTGTTTTCTTGTATCACGGCTGGAGGTGGCACCGGATGGAGGTGCTGGTGCAGTTGAAGTAGAAGATGCACGTGGTGTCCATGATGAAGGTCGGCCTGCAGAAAAGTTAGTTCGCCCCAATGCTTGTCGATCCTGCACTTCACGTTCAGCTTTACAAGCAAGATGGAATAAACGAGTGATAGTAGTATACTCCTTATAGTCTAGAATGGTCTGAATCTCTCTATTTAATCCACCCAGAAAACGTGCAAGCATAGCTTCATTCTCCTCAACAATACCACATCTAATCATGCCAGTTTGTAATTCCTGATAATATTCCTCTACAGAATTTTTCCCTTGTCTTAAACGCTGCAATTTTTGAAGCAATTCACGTTGATAATATGGTGGAACCCAACGCGTACGCATAGCAGTTTTCAAAGCAGCCCAAGTAGTTGGAATAGGATATAATCTACAATGTTCAAACCACCATACACATGCAAAACTAGTGAAAGCACAAACAGCAGCAGCAACTCGTCTCTCCTCAGGATATTGTGAACATGTAAATCGTTGTTCAGTTTCTAACTCCCAAGTAAGATATATATCAGGAACATATCTACCCTCAAATGGTGATAGAGGCAAGGGTGTCCCGATCTTTCGATGAGATGATAACTATCGATTTGGTGGAGACGACTTTGGCGATCCGACTACAAACGTGCACGACGTTGCGCCTTAGCAATCGCTAAACCAATCTTCTGAGGTTACTGACGATGCCGGAAGCACGGTCAGCCTGACCACGAAGGTCTATTCCTGCGAGCAATCGAAGAACGAGCAAGAATATGATAAAGCAATCTGAATATTGCAAATATATATGAGGTATTGATAATGGTGGGGATCCGTAAGCGGTCTTGGTCTGGTCGTTGGACACAAACGAAGTACACGAAGTTGCGTTGGCTAACTTTTAACTAAACAAATCCCACCGTCTAAACGATGCCCTAAGGGCTGTATATATGGAGGAAGAGGGGGGAATTTCGTGGCCCTTGGTGGAGGAGTCCGAAATCAACCCTATCTCTTGTTTCCCCACACATATGGACTCTAAAAATAGCCTATACTTATGTATTTCGAAATTACATGGGCCTGGCCCAATAATAAGGTGACGCAGCACCTAAAATAGCCTCGGGACGAAATTTATGAAGTGGCATCTTGTATATTTCGTCCAAGGCTTCATGCACCCATTATGGTGGCTTCAAAGTCCTGAAATCATCACTTGTAACTCCGTTCTTGTTCCCCTTGCGCATGCCATCATCTCCATGCTTGTTCTTGCTCCAATGTTCATCCTTCTCCAAGCTAGGCCCTTCATTTGTAAGCAAAACAAATGTATCCAATTTAGGCAGCATCATATTCTCATGAACATTAGAATCATTACCAAGAAACGAAAGTACCTGGTAATTTAGTTGGCGTGCGCGAGCTCTAGTAATTGGTCTAGTATGTATAGCAGCAGGGCCTGTGGGTGTAACAATGGTATTGATGTCCTCATCATCCTCCCCTTCTTGAAATGAAGTCGTCCTCGACGAAAACTCATCTTCCTCACCCAAATAAGGCTTCAAATCTGCAATGTTAAAAGTGGGACTAACCCCAAAATCTGCAGGCAGCTCAAGTTTATATGCATTATCATTTATTTTCTCTAACACCTTAAAGGGACCATCAGCCCGTGGCATGAGCTTTGATTTGCGCAAATCAGGAAATCTATCCTTACGCAAATGTAACCAAACAAGATCTCCAGGTGCAAACACAACATGTTTTCTACCCTTATCTCCAGCAAGTTTATATTTGGCATTCATACGCTCAATGTTTTCCTTAGTTAACTTATGCATTTTTAAAATCAATTCAGCACGTTGTTTAGCATCAAAATTAACCTTCTCCGAAGATGGAAGAGGCAACAAATCAATAGGTGCACGAGGTAGGAAACCATACACAACTTCAAAAGGGCACATCTTAGTAGTAGAATGCAATGAACGATTATAAGCAAATTCAATATGAGGCAAGCATTCCTCCCACATTTTCTTATTACTCTTCAAAACAGCCCTAAGCATAGTAGACAATGTTCTATTGACTACTTCAGTTTGGCCATCAGTTTGGGGGTGACAAGTAGTACTAAAAAGCAGTTTAGTCCCCAACTTAGCCCATAAACATCTCCAAAAGTGGCTAAGAAATTTAGTATCACGATCTGAAACAATAGTATTTGGCACACCATGCAAGCGAATAATTTCACGAAAGAACAAATCAGCAACATTAACAGCATCATCGCTTTTATGACATGGTATAAAGTGTGCCATTTTCGAGAATCTATCCACGACAACAAATATGCTATCCCTCCCCTTCTTTGTTTGAGGTAAACCTAAAACAAAGTCCATAGATATATCCTCCCAAGGAACACTAGGTACAGGCAAAGGCATATATAAACCACGAGGATTGAGTCGTGACTTAGCTTTTTGACATGTAGTGCAGCGAGCAATAAAACGCTCAACATCCCGTCTCATCTTTGGCCAAAAGAAATGTGTAGCAAGTACGTCCTCCGTCTTCTTGACGCCAAAGTGTCCCATTAATCCTCCTCCATGCGCCTCCTGCAACAACAAAAGACGAACGGAGCTAGCTGGAATGCATAGCTTGTTAGCACGAAACACAAATCCATCGTTAACGAAAAACTTGTTCCACATTCTTCCTTCTTTACAATTCTGCATTACATCTTTAAAATCAGCATCATGCACATATTGATCTTTGATGGTCTCCGAACCAAATATTTTGAAGTCAAGTTGTGAAAGCATAGTATAGCGACGAGACAATGCATCAGCAATAACATTTTCTTTTCCCTTCTTGTGTTTAATGACATAAGGGAAAGTCTCAATGAATTCAACCCATTTAGCATGTCTACGATTCAGTTTAGCTTGACTTTTAATATGTTTCAAAGATTCATGATCAGAATGTATAACAAATTCTTTGGGCCATAAATAATGTTGCCATGTTTCTAAAGTCCGAACAAGAGCATATAATTCTTTATCATAAGTAGAATAATTCAGACTAGGCCCACTCAATTTTTCAGAAAAGTATGCAACAGGTTTGCCATCTTGTAATAACACACCTCCTAATCCAATTCCACTAGCATCACATCCAAGCTCAAAAGTCTTATTAAAATCAGGAAGTTGGAGTAAAGGAGCATGTGTCAACTTATCTTTCAATACCGTGAAGGCTTCTTCCTGTGCGGTACCCCAAAGAAAAGGCACATCTTTCTTTGTAAGCTCATTGAGAGGTGCAGCAATGGTGCTGAAATCTCTCACAAAACGCCTATAGAATCCAGCGAGGCCAAGAAAACTCCTCACTTGTGTGACCGTTTTGGGCTGCGGCCAACTCTCAATAGCTTCAATCTTGGCTTTATCAACTTCAATTCCCTGTGGAGTAACAACATAGCCAAGAAAAGATACTCGGTCGGTGCAAAAGGTGCACTTCCCAAGGTTACCAAACAAACGTGCATCACGTAGAGCAATAAAAACAGCACGTAAATGTTCCAAATGTTCTTCCAAAGATCTGCTATAAATCAATATGTCATCAAAGTAAACTACCACAAATCGTAAAATGAAAGCACGTAAAACTTCGTTCATTAATCTCATGAAAGTACTAGGTGCATTAGTTAACCCAAAAGGCATGACTAACCACTCATATAATCCAAACTTAGTTTTGAATGCTGTTTTCCATTCATCTCCCAATTTCATACGAATTTGATGGTATCCACTACGCAAATCAACTTTGGAGAATATTGTAGAGCCACTCAATTCATCAAGCATATCATCTAGCCTATGAATAGGATGACGATAACGAATAGTAATATTATTAATGCCTCTACAATCAACACACATACGTGATGTACCATCCTTTTTCGGCACTAGAATAATAGGAACAGCACAAGGACTAAGGGATTCGCGTATATAACCTTTGTCGAGAAGCTCTTGTACTTGACGCATAATCTCCTTCGTCTCCTCTGGATTGGTACGGTATGGTGCACGGTTTGGCAGTGAAGCACCGGGAATTCAGTCAATCTGATGCTCAATCCCTTGAATAGGCGGTAATCCCGGTGGCACGTCTTGTGGAAAGACGTCAGCGAACTCCTGCAAAATGTTAGTGACAGCAGGAGGCAAAGAGGAAGGCACGTCCTCGAATGAAAATAATGCCTCTTTGCACACAAAAGCATAGCAAACAGATTTGCTGAAATCTAGCTCATCAATATTAGATTTGGTGGCAAATAAACATGCACTTTTCAATTTAATTTCAGAAGCAACACTAGATGGTTTATTATTAGGCTTCATTTGCTGCTCAAATTCTTTTGCCACAATCTGATTTTCACTCTTATTCGTCTCCTGTTTTGCTTTATTAGCTCTATTAATATCATCTTTCAAAATGGAATCAGGAGTCATAGGAAGCAAAGTAATATTTTTATCCTTATGAACAAGAGTATAGTGATTGTTTCTACCATGGTGTACAGAATTTTTATCAAATTGCCATGGTCTACCAAGTAATAAGGAACATGCTTGCATAGGTACCACATCACAATCAACATAATCAGCATATGTAGAGATACTAAAATGCACACGAACAGTACGTGTTACCTTAACCTTGCCGATGTTGTTGAACCATTGGATGTAGTAAGGATGTGGATGTGGTCTTGTGGTGAGAGAAAGCTTCTCCACCATCTCCATGCTAGCCAAGTTGTTGCAGCTCCCTCCGTCTATTATGACGCGCACAGAACGTTCCTTCACAACTCCCTTGGTATGGAACAAATTGTGCCTCTGATTTTGGTCAGCTTGTGTGACCTGCACACTCAAAACACGTTGAGCAACTAAACATTCATACCTGTCAGCGTCTTCAGGAGCCATGTATTGCGTCTCATGATCAGAATCATCTCCACTGATAGAGGCAAAGGTGTCCCGTCTTTCGATGAGATGGTGGATTTCGCTTTGGTGGAAGTGGACTTTGACGATCCGACTACGAACGTGCGAGGACGTCGCGCCTTAGCAATCGCTAACCCAACTCCGAGAGGTTATTGACCACGCCAGAGCACGATCAACCTGACCACGAGGGTCTGTTTCCTGCGAGCAAACGAAGAACAAGCAAGAAACTAAGATTGCAATCTGGATATTGCGAATATAAGATGAAAGCTTTATTGATCAAGGTGGGGTTCTGTGACGCCTTTGTCTGGTCGTTGAACACAAACGAAGTACGCGAAGTTGCAGCTATGGCGAACTTTTAATCTAAACAAAACCCAAAGTCTAAACGATGCCCTAAGGGCTGTATATATGGAGGAAGAGGGGGGGAATTTCGTGGCCCTTGGTGGAGGGGTCCGAAATCAACCCTATCTCTTGTTTCCCCACACATACGGACTCTAAAAATAGCCTATACTTATGTATTTCGAAATTACATGGGCCTGGCCCAATAATAAGGTGACACAGCACCTAAAATAGCCTCGGGACGAAATTTATGAAGTGGCATCTTGTATATTTCGTCCAAGGCTTCATGCACACATTATGGTGGCTTCAAAGTCCTGAAATCATCACTTGTAACTCCGTTCTTGTTCCCCTTGCGCATGCCATCATCTCCATGCTTGTTCTTGCTCCAATGTTCATCCTTCTCCAAGCTAGGCCCTTCATTTGTAAGCAAAACAAATGTATCCAATTTAGGCAGCATCATATTCTCATGAACATTAGAATCATTACCAAGAAACGAAAGTACCTGGTAATTTAGTTGGCGTGCGCGAGCTCTAGTAATTGGTCCAGTATGTATAGCAGCAGGGCCTGTGGGTGTAACAATGGTATTGATGTCCTCATCAAGAGTACTTCAGATGGGAAGTCTAGCTGTACCAAGCATAAGCTGAACATTTACAGTGTTTGGAGAAATCAGTTACGAGGGAAGATGGGTGAGACATATATAAGTAGCTGTAGATCATTCTGTAAATAGGTCAGAACTTCATATGACCTTCCGGTTTGTGTTAGAGCATTATCATGGTTGTTGTAAGTGTAAAATCATTTTTTGTGATGACTCATTAGTTATGTATCCAGGAAAAGTAGACCCAAGTTGATCATCTGTATAGTTCCTGTTTTTTTGGACGATTTATGGAACCAATGTTACTATTTAAGGGGCTGCCAGGTTTGTCCAGAGAAGCTACCCCCAGTGTTCTAGATAAAATTCTGATGACGAGTGTAGCGGTATGTTTGGCGGAGCTAGAGACTGTTGAAATGCAAGTGGGTGTACGTCTTATATTATGGGACGGAGGGATGTTTGGCAGGTTCAGGCCCTAGGTAATACTCTTTCCATGTTGGTGGTTTTGCTCGTTTTATACAAACTAGTAATGGTGCACGTGCAAATGCACGTATCATCGGATGCACCAAATTTGTTTATGGAATGAAAAAGTTCTTATTCCATTTTCAAGCTAGTAATAATGTGTAGCGATTATATACACACATCAACTGATGTAAATTCGATAAAAGAACATTACAAGTTTATTAATAATAGACTCAATGAATTCATCAGCTTCAGCTTATACCCTTGAATGGCAGTCCAACAACTAATCCCAAAATGAGAACATATATCTTATAGTCCAGAAAAGTTTCATGAATTATATTTCATGAAAATATACAAATAAGTTAATTCTTGAGCATGCTTCACCCATTCTCATATAGAAATCGTTTGTTGTGTATCAAGAGTTTAACTTAGGACTTGTGTATGTTCAACACTTCAAGTAATATAAATATAGATCAACGCTTGTGTGTTGCTATGTTCACAATACTCACCAAAGATAACAATGACACATAGCTAAACTGTAAATAACATATGCAACTGCCTTCAGATATATATGTTTTACACTCAGACAATTGTGATTATTGTGCCGGAGTAACTATGGAACAAACTCTGTATTAGAATAATAGCCTTGTATTGGTTTAACTGCATTATGTGCAGTCACAAGCAGTAATCTCCATCGCCTGAAAAAATCATGCACTCGACATTGAAAATGTCAAAATTTGTTGCATTTTTGCCCTCCAGCAACAGAGCCCGCTCCTTTGTACTTCACCGGTGCCTGCAATTTAGTATCAACGATTCACTGAGTTCCAAGCACAATCACAAGTCTACAAGGTGACAAAATTTAGACAGCAGCTCACCTATAACCATGGTCTTTGTTGGCCACACTGGACACATCCTGCTGCCCCTCAAATCCTAGACTTGACTGAAGTTCTGAAGAGAAAGTCTGAGCATAAATTATACTCCCTCCGTCCATTATGAACCACATACGGATGTATATAGATGCATTTTAGAGTGTAGATTCACTCATTTTGCTCCGTATGTAGTCCATAGTGTAATCTCTACAAAGACTTATATTTAGGAACAGAGGGAGTAAGAGACACTGTTTGCAAACTGATAGCACGAAGTAATGAAAATCTGAAGAAAAAAGTTGATATATGCATCTTCTCCACTGCAAAATAAATTGAATGAAGCTGCAATACTCTACTATGTAGATGGTTGAAGGGCATGACCAGGTCGAGCGACCACGGAAGCAGTGAACAACACATGCAATGTTGTGGCGACAAAATAGAATTAACACATTTCAGCATAGCCTTCAAAAAACTGCCAATAACATTTGCATGCTAAATCCAAGTTTATGGAGGAGTAAAGTATGTGGATGGATGCAATGTATTACTCAGGAGTGTTGCATATTAATCAAGTATAAAATATGTTTTCCATCCAATTTTTATGTGTTAAAAGTTTGAGATAAAGGGTGTCTTGGAGCTCTGATATCTGCCAAGGAAATAAGAAAGATATTTGAGCTCACCATGTCCGAGTGCCTAAATGAGAACCACAAAATGTAAATATCATGGTTTAATTATGGCGAAAATCCAAGGCAATGCTTACGGAAGTAGAGATAGCTAATTATTTTTTTCGATGATAGCTTTGTTGTGGGCCGTGAATCATCCAATTAGCATAGACGCATCCCAAATTAGGGGAAATGCACCATCATTTGTCATATGTATTACCTGGTGCATATAGCTGCGGAAAAGCTCATTCCATTTCTTCAGTCCTACAAAACACTTTGGAGGAATAACACCCGTTTTATTCTTCTGGTTGCTTTATGTGTGACAAGAATAAGAAGATAATTATATTTTGCAATGTGATATCTGTTCCATCTTCAGGGTGATCCAGCATAGCCACTTTTATCAAATCATACATCTGAAACAAGTAAAAGCCCTCCAGGTTAAATAAAGCGCCTATACATCATCTAGTGAGTTAAACACATGCCTGTCACTAATCATAGAGATCAAGCAAGAAAATAACAAGTGCTATCCCATGAACTTCTCCATTTTACATGCACTATAGTTACACTTACGTCTATGTTTATTCAATCACAAAGACTTTTGGGCTTTTTCCACAGTCCAAAAAAGTCCTGAATTTGACACAAACGCCACTCCAAGAGGTTAGTGGGTACTACCAAATGTTGGGCTTTTCAAGAAACATTAAAACCATTAAGCTACGCGTGAAGGGCGGCCAACCAGCTATGCCACGTGGCGCAAGCTGGTTGGCCGTAGTGAGAAATCTTTTGGATTTTTTAGATTAAGGTATTTTTTAAATGTATTTTTTAGATGAAGATGAGGACCTATAGTATTTTTAAATGTAGGGTTATGCAAAGTGGCACTCACTGGTAGTCTGTTGTGGTATTTTTTTTCTTTTTTACTTCATTGAATACGCACGAAAAAAATCAAGCCTGGTTCAGTCCAAGGCACGTGCCAAACCTGAATATAGTGGCATTGAGAGAGATCAAGAGGGGAAGGAAGATGCACTACTACATCCTATATGATGTGGCACAACACAGGAGGAATTTACCAAGAAATCTTGCCATGGATCTGAGAGACTAGGAGAGATGAAAAAACAACCAGGAGAAACTCATCTTTGCATCATCAGCATTGGATGTGCTCGCACAATTGCTTTGCATAGTGGCATAACATGATAGTTTTCCACCCTGTAGACATAAACTCAGATTCAAAGTTTATTGTATTTTGAAAACATAATTGTAGAAAGGAAAACAGATGCACCTTGAGACAAGTTACTTGCAGCAAAACAATATCAATGAGAGAATATAAAGTGCAAGAATGTAATTATATAATTTGCTGAAGACTGAAATACTTCAGACTTGTTACTTCTTACTATTATGTCGCCAAATATTTTTCTTTCTTACTGTCTTATCAATAATTGAAGTATCCCAGGCAAAGTTATCCTAGTTGGTCTAGCGACCCAACCCGGTAAGAGTCGAAGTCTCTATGCTTACCATGCTAGTCCCTGTATCAACTTGCTAGCACACACAATACTCGATGAAATAACACACATCTCTTTATTACATCGATGGTCCAGTGATAGAGGCGGGGTGTCCCGATCTTTCGATGAGATGATAACTATCGATTTGGTGGAGACGACTTTGACGATCCGACTACAAACGTGCACGACATTGCACCTTAGCAATCGCTAAACCAACTCCGAGAGGTTATTGACCACGCCGGAGCACAATCAACCTGACCACGAAGGTCTATTCCTGCAAGCAATCGAAGAACAAGCAAGAATATGATAAAAGCAATCTGAATATTGCGAGTATATATGAAGTATTGATAAAGGTGGGGATCCGTAAGCGGTCTTGGTCTGGTCGTTGGACACAAACGAAGTACACGAAGTTGCAATGGCTAACTTTTAACTAAACAAATCCCAAGGAAAAGCTACTAGATGGATCTACTTATATATGAGCAAGGGGTGGCGGCCAAGGAGGTGGGAGGACGTCCCAAGGCAGCCTAAAACTAAATCTAGGTCGTACAAGGCCAATGGGCCCAAGTGGAGGTGATGTAACACCTTTGGACTTGTAGTTTGACTCGGATTCTGCTGCAGCATCAGATTGTTTCGTCCACAACTCAACGCTCCGGACGAATTTGAAGGTGATTCCAATTGGGTTGGAAAGTGCACGAAATCTAGTTTCCAACAAAAAAAGAATCACCCAATTCGGAGTCCGTATGAAAACCTTGTGTGCGTTTTGAGTCAGGTGTGTCTGTGCAGTCCGAATCTGAATCCAGAACGTGAGAGACTTGGACTCTATCTTCTCTTGGGCCAAAAGTGACGTGAGAGAACTTTTTGGACAGCAAATAAACATCTCTTTCTTCCTTATCTTCATATGTGGATTGTACAAATGTCCTATACACCTGCAATTAGACAAAACACAAAAGTGTGTGAAGTATTTTTGTTCTGGATAACATAAATAAATTATTGAATAGTTTGCACTAGAAATCACCTGACAAATATGCATATATGCAATATTTTTGGTCATATCCAAGGTAGTCATGTCCTCATCATCCTCCCCTTCTTGAAAATAAAGCCGTCCTCGGCGTTGCTTAATCTGAAATGTGGCTAACAAAAGAGACAAGGTGTACATGTTGTATATGTATATGTCATCCATTTTTACTTCCCTTGATTTTTGCATATATGACACATGAATAGATGAGTAACTTGCATAGTTCATAAAATCTAAAGCCAAAAAATTAGCACAAGAAGTAGAAGGCATGAAAATATTGCAACTCAGTTTGGACATATAAGTGAAGCTCTTATTCATTTCAAAAGATTGACAATGTTCATCATTAAACCATCCCAACATTGGTGAATAAACCTTACTTGCATCAAATTTACATGCTACAACATGCTTAAATAAGCAAACATGCAATAAGTCATTCAACACAGAATCATCACCAAGATTAGAGGTCATATCAAAATGATTAAACATTGGTTCTTTTGCATCAATAGTTAATTCAATGGGTGCACTCAAAATTGTTGGTATTTCAGTTGTTTGATCACATGGCAAAGTCAAATTATCAACGTAGTCCTCTAAAATAGGTGGTGTGATCAAAGTAGTGGGTAGCTCATCAGATGGTGCATTCAAATTGACAAGGCATTCATCATACTCATGTTGAGATGGAAGATCAGTACCTTTGTCATTACCTCTTATGATCAACTCAGATGATGTAGCCACTCTCGGGGGCGATGTGTCACATGGTGGAGGTGATGTAGTCCTGACAACAACGGATGTGGTTGTCATAGTATGCCTAGTAGTTGAAGGAACAATCATATCAACTCTTGGAATGTGCACCATGCGCTTGTTCTCCTCGTGGCCAACACGTCGTTTTATTTCCTGTTCAACTTTGCAAGCAAGATGAAACAAATGGTCCATAGGATAACACTCTTCATGAATTAGTATCTCTTGAATATCACGGTTTAATCCTCCATAAAATCTATCCATAAAATCATCTTCACTTTCTTCTAAAGAGGAATGCAACAAGGTAGTTTGTAAATCATCATAATATTTTGTTACAGTTTCACTACCTTGTTTTAAGTGTTGCAACTTCTTAATCATGTCACGAGTATAATAAGCAGGGACGAAAGTATGTCGCATGGCAAGTTTCAAATCATCCCAAGTAGTAGGTATATAATCAGGGTGTAACCGACAATATTCACTCCACCAAACCAAAGCATAACCAGTGAAAGAACCAACCGCAACCTTAACCTTTTTATGTTCATTGAAATTATTGGAAGCAAATATATTTTTTATGTCGAACTCCCATTCAATATATAAAGCAGGTTTAAAACAGCCATTAAATGGTGGTATAGATACATTAACCTGATCATGTGCATTTGGATGTTTGTGCACCTCTCGTGACGGTTGTGGTATTTGCAAAGGTGGTGGCACGTCTCCCGCGATCGACAAAGCCCATGAATTGACTCTGGATCCTGTCATGATTAGTAGAACAAGAAACAAAACCCAAAAATAATGTTCCTGTAACTACTAGGATGTGGTGGTAAAACGCTCACAGTAAAGCAAATATCAATGTCTTACAAGTTCTTACCATGCAGCAGGCGGTGATCGGCAACCAGCGGTGTCAAGTAACTCCGAATATTGAGTAAAGTGATTGCCAGGGGAGCGTACGTATACACGGTGTAGAAATATGCGGAGCTGGGTTGGCTATATATGGTAGCAAAAGATTAGCAATAATCAATTCAAAGATGCAATGTTGAATAAACGCTCAACGACGGTACTGTGCTGGTCCTAGGCTAGACCGGACTAGAGACGCGAGCCTAGAACACTAATGAGGTCACGGCGTAGCACAACAAGCATCAATGAAGGATACTAAGTAGCTCTTGACAGCAAGATATAAGTGAAATTCACAACGGCAGTGAAGATAATGATGAAAAACAACTGCCAAGCAGGATATACAACAACTCTCTCTCCAACTTTCCTCTTGAAAAGTTTGAGACAATTTTCTGATAAATTCTTTCAAAGAATGCTACTAACTCAAGCTTTCCAATGCAAAAAGAATCACTCAATTCCGAGTTGATATGAGGAGTCAAAGAATTCTAAAACTGGCTTGAAAAATTGGAACAAGTTGTGTTCACGAACTTCGGAGGACAAAAAGACCTATTTAGAAGCCGATTTTGAGGTGTCAAATATTGAACTAGCTTCTGCAACTATTTAGATGCGGCTCGTCGCTATCTTTAATTTGAGTACTCACGGAGCCAAAACGGACTTCGTATGAGGAAGATACACCTGTTTTACTGAACAGTGCGCAAAACAGATTCCAATCCGAATTCAGGTACGAGATTGATTCTAGATAGATCCAATTTTTTTCTTCTCTCTTTTTTTTTTCTCATGCTTTTTTTTTCTTCTCTCTCTTTTTCTTTCCTTTTTTTTCTCTTTTTTTTCTCTATCTTTTTTTTTCTCCCTCTTTTCAAGACAAACTAGATAAGATGCAGATTGGATCAAGCGAAGATGTGAATGACCTCAACTATGATTATGACAATGAACAGTGCATAGCACGTGGTGGAAATTAATAGATGGGATGGTGGACAGCGGAACGGATAATGATGCAGCGGCGGCGTGACTAATGTGAACAGAACTCGAAACTCTAAAGGAACTAGACACTAAGACCAGCAACTGACACGACGATGCAACCGATAATTCAACTATGCAAGCAATGAATAGAAAATTGCAAAGGCTCAGACTGGCTTGGATAAAGGATGAACAGATCTAACTTTTTTTTGTGGCTTTTTCTTGGACAATAGGTAAGAAAATAAATCTAATCTAAGAAAAACTGGAAATTCTCACCGAGCAACCTGAAAACTGATACCACTTGTAGAGGCGGGGTGTCCCGATCTTTCGATGAGATGATAACTATCGATTTGGTGGAGACGACTTTGACGATCCGACTACAAACGTGCACGAC
>NW_021283660.1:0-2879 GCF_002162155.2 Triticum dicoccoides
AGGTGCATTACATAAACCAAAAGGCATACGTCTATAAGCAAAAGTACCGAAAGGGCAAGTAAAAGTGGTATTTTCTTGATCCTCAGCTGACACAGGTATTTGAGAGAAACCAGAGTATCCATCTAGAAAGCAAAACTGTGTATGTTTGAATAATCTTTCTAGCATTTGATCAATAAAAGTCAAAGGGTAATAATCTTTTTAGTAGCTTTATTTAATTTGCGGAAATCAATTACCATCCTATAACATGTAATAATTCTTTGTGGAATCAATTCATCTTTATCATTAGGAACGATAGTAATACCTCCCTTCTTAGGGACACAATGGACATGACTTACCCACTGACTATCAGCAACGGGATAAATTATACCTGCCTCAGGGAGCTTTAATATTTCCTTTCTTACCACTTCTTTCATCTTAGGATTCAGCCGTCGTTGGTGATCAATAACTGGTTTGGCATCTTTCTCCAAATTTATTTTGTGTTGACATAGAGTGGGACTAATGCCCTTAAGATCATCAAGAGTATATCCAATAGAAGCATGGTGCTTCTTCAGAGTTTTCAATAATTTCTCTTCCTCCTTCTCTGAAAGGTTAGCACTAATAATAACATGATATACCTTCTTTTCATCAAGGTAAGCATATTTAAGAGTATCAGGCAATGGTTTAAGCTCAAACACGGGATCACCCTTGGGTGGAGGAGGATCCCCTGAGATTTCAACAGGCAAGTTGTGTTTCAGAATAGGTCCCTGTTTAAAGAATACTTCATCTATTTCCCTTCTTTCATTCATAAACATATCATTTTCATGGTCTAGTAAATATTGTTCTAAAGGATCAGTAGGAGGCACGACAATAGAAGAAAGACCAATAATTTCATCTTTACTAGGCAATTCCTCTTCACGGGTTTGTCTACGAAACTTAGCAAAATTAAACTCATGAGACATATCCCCAAACCAACAGAAACAATATCCTTATTGCAATCTATGTTAGCATTAACAATATTCAAGAAGGGTCTAACAAATATAATGGGACAAAAGCTATCTTGTGGGGAACCAAGAACAAGAAAATCAGCAGGATATTTAACCTTCCCACACAAGACTTCAACATCTCTAACAATCCAATTGGTGAAATAGTATCTCTATTGGCAAGCTTAATGGTAACATCGATATCTTCTATCTCAGCAGGTGCAATGTCATGCATACTTTCTTTGTATAAGGAATGAGGTATTGCACTTGAACTAGCACCCATATCACATAAGCCATGATAGCAATGATCTCCTATTTTAATAGAAATAACAGGCACGCCTACAACAGGTCTATGTTTATTTTTAGTATTAGGTCTAGCAATTCTAGCAGTCTCATCACAGAAGTAAATAACATGCCCATCAATATTATCAGCCAAGAGATCTTTAACCATAGCAATATTAGGTTCAACTTTAACTTGCTCAGGGGGTTTGTGTGTCCTGATATTACTTTTGTTGACTACAGTTGAAACTTTACCATGATTCTTTATTCTAACAGGGAAAGGTGGTTTCTCAACATAAGCAGTAGGAACAACAGGATCATTATAAGTGATAGTCTTTTCTTCAACTTTAATTGGTGCAACTACTTTTACTTCAATGGGAGGATTATATTTAAACCACTTCTCCTTAGGGAGATCAACATGAGTAGCAAAGGATTCACAAAAGGAAGCTACTATCTTAGAGTCAAGTCCATATATAGTGCTAAATTCACGAAAAGCATCGGTATCCATAAAAGATTTAACACAATCAAACTTAGGTGTTATACCTGACTCCTTACCTTCGTCGAGGTCCCAATCTTCAGAGTTGCATTTAATTCTTTCCAATAAATCCCATTTGAATTCAATAGTCGTCATCATAAAAGAGCCATTACAAGATGTATCAAGCATGGAGCGATTACTGAGAGAAAGCCAAGCATAAAAATTTTGAATAATCATTTATCTTGAGAGCTCATGATTGGGGCATGAATATAACATTGACTTAAGCCTCCCCCAAGCTTGAGTGATTCTTTCTCCTTCGTGAGGCCAAAAATTATATATATAATTACGATCACGATAAATAAGATGCATATGATAAAACTTCTGATGGAATTCCAATTTCAATCGCTTGTAGTCCCATGATCCCATATCATCCCATAGCCTATACCATGTCAATGCATCACCCTTCAAAGATAAAGGTAAGACCTTCTTCTTGATAACATCATCGGGCATACCTGTTAGCTTAAATAATCCACAAACTTCATCCACATAGCTTAAGTGTAAATCGGGATGTACTGTTCCATCTCCTGCAAAAGGATTAGCTAGCAGTTTCTCTATCATACCCAAAGGAATTTCAAAGTAAATATTTTCAGTAGGTTCAGTAGGTTGAGGAGCAACTCTTTTCTCTACTGGTCGGGGTGAAGATACCCCGAACAAGCCCCTCAAAGGATTATGTTCCATAGTAACAAGTGACAGTAAATTTCAGCACACTATATAAATTTTTCCTTACCAAATTCCACCTACCAAGGGCGCTTCACTCCCTGGCAACGGTGCCAGAAAAGAGTCTTGATGACCCACAAGTGTAGGGTCTCTATCGTAGCTTTTCGGTAAGTAAGAGTGTCAAACCCAACGAGGAGCAGAAGGAAATGATAAGCAGTTTTCAGTAAGGTATTCTCTGCAAGCACTGAAATTATCGGTAATAGATAGTTTCGTGATAAGGTAATTTGTAAAGAGTAGCAAGTAATAAAAGTAAATAAGGTGCAGCAAGATGGACCAATCCTTTTTATCGCAAAGGACAAGCCTTGACAAACTCTTATATGAAGTAAAGCGCTCCCGAGGACTCATGGGAATTATCGTCAAGCTAGTTTTCATCACACTCATATGATTCG
>NW_021283661.1:0-1491 GCF_002162155.2 Triticum dicoccoides
AACCTCATCCTCATAATCTCCCACATAATCATCCTCCTCCGCATCAGCAGCAGGAGCCACAGAAGTATCAACAGCAGCACCAACAGTTTGGCCAAACGCAAGAGGAACACGGCTTGCTCGGCGGAGGTCTGCTTCGCGACGTGGAGGTAGTCGTTGTTGTTGTTGTTGGAGAGGTGCGTTAGGTGCAGCGGGTGGTGGTGGTGGAAGACGCGCGAGCAATTCATTAAACTTGTTATCGAGCTTTGTTTCGAACGTCTTCTCAAGGCCAGTGATCTTCTCCATGGCCTCTTCAAAATTGTTCAGCACATCTTGCACCTGTTCAGTCATCATTTGCTGAAACTTATCATGAAGCTCCTTGTTCGATAAATTCTCCCAGTCAATCTCGTCGGCTTGTGATCCTGGCATGGTTAGCAGCAATAGATACACACAAGAATATGATCCTACAGACTACGAACAAGTGGTGGTGGTGGGTGTCACAAATCCGTCAAGCAAATCTCAAATTCTTACCAGTTCTTACCCAGTAGCAGGCGGTGATCGGCAACCGTTGTAGTCAAAAACTCTCAAAGCTTGGATAGAGCGATTACCAGGGAGAGTCAAACGCACGACGTAGATGTATGTGGAGCTGGGAAGGCTTATAATATGGTAGCAAAAAGGGTCAGCAATAATCAATTCAGAGATGCAAAGTTGAATAAACGCTCAACGACGGTACTGTGCTGGTCCTAGGCTAGACTGTGCTAGAGACGCGAGCCTAGAACACTAACAAAATAACGGCGCGGCACGTAAACAAGGGAAAAGCACACTCTGAATTTTTTTTTTCGCTCTTTTTTTTTGCGCTCTTTTTTTTGCGCTGCTTTTTTTTTTGCGAAAAATCACTATAATGGCGAGTGTCTCAAAACTCTTCCTAGCTCAAACTGACAGGATGGGCACGAAATTTTTTCGACCAAATTTTTTTTTTTCGACTGCCCGGACCCAAAAACTGGAAACGGGTCAAAAAAAACTTCCTATAATGGCACCTGTCTCAAAACACTCAGAAACACCTAAAAATAGGATAGCCAGAAATTTTTTCGAAAAATGCGTTTTCGAAAAATTTTGGGCCTAAACGGAGCGTGGCTACCCGACTCTTTTTTTTTTCTTTTTTTTTTCCGAAACCTACTCCGGCAAGGAAACACGAATCGGAATCTAGATGGATCCCGAAAACAAACCTAATAAGCAAAGAACTCGGATTGGTGGTGGATATATGGTGGTGGTATATGGCAGCGGTGGTGGTAGCGGTGGTAGTATATGGATATGGATCGGTGGTGGTATATGGACACGGATTGGTGGTGGTATATGGATACGGATTCGGAGCGGTGGCGGATAAGCGGTGGTGGTAGATGGCAGGGGCGATGATGATGGTGCGGCGGCGGCGTGACAACTTATGACCAGAACTCGAAACTCTAAAAGACTAGACTCTAAGACCAGCAACTAGACACGACGATGCAACCGCAAATT
>NW_021283662.1:0-1018 GCF_002162155.2 Triticum dicoccoides
GGTGGGGAGGTGGCTACGGTGAGGGAACGAGGGGAAGGAGAGGGGGAAACGGTGGCGTAGCTCACCGCGGTTGCAGTGGGCGTCGAAGTGGGCTCGGGGACGCGCTGGAGACGGCGAATCGACGGCGACGGTGGTCGGAGCCCGAAGGGGGGGAACGGCGACGTGGTGGCGATGCAGGGCTTCCGGGGAGCTGTGGAGCGGTGGGGAGGAAGAGGGAGTCGAGGCGGAGCTCCTGAGCTAGTCGGGGGAGCGAGGGGTGGTCGGAGATGGCTGCTATGGCGAACGGCGGCGACGGTGGTGTTCGGCCGTGTGAGAGAGAGAGCGAGGGAGAGGAGGGGAGAGCCGGGGGAGAGTGAGAGAGAGCAGGGGGGAGGGCGTGGCGTCGTCCAGGGCGTCGAGCGAGGAGGGGAGGCCAGGCAAGCAGGCGAGCAGGTGGCGTGGCGCGGTGGCGCGCGCGCGCGCCGGCCACACTCCCCTCCCTCTGTCGGGACGAAGACGACAGAGGAGGGAGGTGGGCTGGGCCGGCTGCTGGCTGGGCCAGCCAGCTGGCTGGGCCGCACAGTGGAGGAGCCCAGGTAAGCTCCTCCTGTTATATATTTTCTTTTTTTTTATTTCTGACATTTGTTTGATTTAAATAATATATTAAATCATTTATTTAACTTATGCCAATTTTTGCAGGAGCTATTTATATTATTCCAGAGCTCTTTTATAATTGGCATAATATTTGGGCATATATTAATATATATAATTAATATATTTCCAATGCAAATATTTATGCATTTATTCCAAATGCCCAAAATAAATGTCCATGAGCCACTAAAAATATTGGTTTGATTTTTATCTCTGTCCAATATTTTCAGAGAGCAACATGAGCATTTTCTTGGACCCTTTTGGAGAAATTTTTATTTGGGTCATTTTCAAAATGGTTCTGAGGGTTTCACAGATCCCCATTTCAAGTTTCTGATGAAAGAGTAAACATGATGCAACACTCTAATGCATGACTAGCTAGGGTGTGACA
>NW_021283663.1:0-1144 GCF_002162155.2 Triticum dicoccoides
TTTCCATAGTTGTTTAACCCCAAGGTGTACTTACGTGTCGGTCATCAACACTCGCAGATTTTGCCGATTTTGGCCCGTTTCTTGGACTATTACTTACTGTTGTGGGGTCCCGGAGTGATTTCCATGATTGACGAACCCCGGGATGCGTTTACGTGTCGGTCATCAACACTCGCGGTTTTTGTCGATTCTGACCTGTTTCGTGCACTATTACTCACCGTTTTGGGGTCCCAAAGCGATTTCCATGGTTGTTGAACCCCAAGGTGCGCTTACGTGTCGGTCATCAACAATCGCAGTTTTGGCCGATTCTGGCCCGTTTCGTGGACTATTACTCAGTTTTGGGGTCCTGGAGTGATTTCCACGATTGACGAACACCGGGGTGCATTTATGTGTCGGTCATCAACACTCGCAGTTTTGGCCGATTCTGGCCCGTTTCGTGGACTATTACTCAGTTTTGGGGTCCCGGAGTGATTTCCATGATTAACGAATACCAGGGTGCATTTATGTGTCGGTCAACAACACTCACAGTTTGGGCCAATTCTGGCCCGTTTCATGGACTATTACTCACTGATTTGGGGTCCCAGAGCGATTTCCATGATTGACGATCCCCGGGGTACATTTACGTATCGTTCATCAATAATCCAAGGTTTGTCAGATTCTTGGCTCTTACATGGACTACTACTCACCGTTTTGGGGTCCCAAAGCGATTTCCATGGTTGTTGAACCCTAAGGTGCGCTTACATGTCGGTCATCAACAATTGCAGTCTTGGCCGATTCTGGCCCGTTTCTTGGACTATTACTCCGTTCTGGGGTCCCAGAGTGATTTCCACGATTGGCGAATGCAGGGGTGCGTTTATGTGTCGGTCATCAACACTCGCGGTTTTGGCCGATTTTGGCCTGTTTCATGGCATATTGATTCAAAGTCATGTTCTTACGAGAAATTATGTTGTTGTTGTGATATAACTGATATTACTATGATGAGATATTGATACGATGTCATGCAATACTATGTTGTTGATGTGAAGAACTAATGCAAAGTTATTTCCCAGTAGCAAGTTTCATGATGCAAAAGTATTTCCCTGTAGCAAGTTTCAGTAGGTCACATTTTCATGAAGTGACCTACACAATTTTCTTGCAAGCTCTTCTT
>NW_021283664.1:0-1559 GCF_002162155.2 Triticum dicoccoides
CTAGTGTTGGAAACTTTTGAAAGCATTTGCTCATGCTAGCTCGTGAAGCATATGTTCGGATGTAAGAAGTGATTTCCTCTAGTTCGTGTGCATTTGATGCAAGTTGCCGCCGTGGACTCGAGAAAGTCAATGTTGCTTCCTCTGGAATCATCGCAAGTCAGTCATGCACACGTGCGAAGAATTCTGTGGTTTGAAGACTTGCAACCTTCAATCTATATGTATCCCTAGCACACCAAGCCACTGATTGATTTGTTCAAGGAGAAGAAGTTCCTTCTTAAGAGTATACCTTATGCAAGGACTTCGATATCCTCGATGATGGTTCCCCTCCTGAACTCGGTAGTGTTTTGTTATAAGACTACCACGTGGTCATGCTTGTCTGGGACAACGTGTTCACATGTTTGTAGCAGAACCAGCTCATGTTTTGGAGCTTGCTATCGTAGTTCATTTCCCGAGAATCTCGCAACGTCATCTCGTCAATTTGTGTTGCAAACTGCCGTTTTTCTTCCTAGACTCGATGAGTCTGGAATATCCTGACACCAACCAGATCTGAATCTCAGGCAGATATGATGGTTGGAATATTTCCCAAGAACTATAATATTGGTTCCTCGATAACTGGTAAAGTGGATGTCGTGGCCAGCACCACCCAGCCGAAAGACCTATTATTGTAATATCTTGATTGAGGAAGTTGGCCACCCCCCCCATAGGGATTTCGTAGGATTTACTCCCTAGTTGCCCCTATGGATTTTTGTGTTCCCGAAGTCCGACCTTTTACTTGATGTTTTAGATATCAAACCATATCTATGAATGGGTTATACTAGCACATCAAGGAGAACATTAGAAGCGGAGTGCTAAATGTCTCTCGGTCGATCATCCAGATTTTATTTGCTTGGCCTCGCTAAGGTGAAATATGAGAAAGTGTTATCCTCTTTCGCATCTGCATCGTCCATCGCTATTCATCATGGTAGTATGTTGTGTTGTCAGCACCCTTGACGCGGTTGTTGATAAAACCTTGATGATTGTGAAATGCTCAAGTTCTTGAGAGCACGCACAAGCGCTACGTCTTATCATCGGCACTAGCTGGGATTGCCCCAGATTTCCTCGGTTATGCTATAACCACTCCAACAGTGAATTCACTCTCTATTGTTGGGTTCTTCCCCAGTTACCAGAATCATTCCCAACATTTGCATTTTGTTCCCAGCTTGCACCGCCAATGTGCCATTCTACCATGGGTCTCTTCCATTTCCGGTGATAAGCAAAATCATCCATTACGTTGTCTTCAACAAGGTAATCCACATCATCCAAGTCCAAGTATGTCATTCTACCGACCCCGCCAATCGACTGCTGTGATTTGCCTTAGGCTGATATAGAGAGTCTTAACGATCTCTATATCAAAGGTAATTCTTTTTGCCACTTAAGATAATAATCTACGAATCACCCCCTCCAGGATGTTTCGTCGTGGTATCATGGCAACTCAACTCCTCGCTACGTTGACAATCGTTTACCACCTTCCTAGGTGTGGAATTGTTGTCTACCTAGTGAACCTTCGTCATCCGTTTCTT
>NW_021283665.1:0-847 GCF_002162155.2 Triticum dicoccoides
AGTTTTGGCCGATTCTACCCCGTTTCTTGGATTATTACTCACTGTTTTGGGGTCCCGAAGCGATTTCAATAATTGTTGAACACCAAGGTCCGCTTATGTGTCGGTCATCAACACTGGCAGTTTCGGCCTAATCTGGCCCGTTTGATGGACTATTAGTCACTGTTTTGGGGTCCCGCAGTGGTTTCCATGGTTAGCGAACCCTGTGGTGCGTTTACGTGTCGGTCATCAACACTCGTAATTTTGGCCGATTATGACCCGTTTCTTGGATTATTACTCATTGTTTTGGGGTCCCAAAATTATTTCCATAGTTGTTAAACACCAAGGTGCGCTTATATGTCGGTCATCAACACTGGCAGTTTTGACCGATTCTGGCCCGCTTCATTGACTATTACCCACTATTTTGGGGTTCCGGAGTGATTTCCACGATTAACGAACCCTGGAGTGCATTTACGTGTCGGTATCAACACTCGCAGTTTTGGCCGATTCTGGCCCGTTTCTTGCATTGTTACTCACCGTTTTGGAGCCCTGAAGCGATTTCCATAATTGTTTAACACCAAGGTCCGCTTACGTGTCGGTCATCAACACTGGCAGTTTTGGCCGATTCCGGCCCGTTTGATGGACTATTAGTCACTGTTTTGGGGTCCCGGAGTGGTTTCCATGGTTAACGAACCCTGTGGTACGTTTACGTGTCGGTCATCAACACTCGTAATTTTGGCCGTTTCTGACCCGTTTCTTGGATTATTACTCATTGTTTTGGGGTCCCAAAATGATTTCCATAGTTGTTAAACACCAAGGTGCGCTTATATGTCGGTCATCAACACTGGCAGTTTTGACCGATTCTGGCCCG
>NW_021283666.1:0-1145 GCF_002162155.2 Triticum dicoccoides
CATGTCTTCCTCAAGCTCCCGCGCCACCTCGCGGATGCAGAGCCGGGCGCGTGTGGACATGCCTGTCTTCGTCTATCCGCGGTGCCGGGCGGGCGTTGATCGAAGGGTTTCTCAGACACCGAGGAACCAGAATCGTCCGTTCTACGTGTGCAGCGAGAATGGGGTAAGAATCGGGGCAATTGCACCATTTTCGTCGTCGGGATGTTTGAGCAATGGGTTGATCTGTTTAGTGTTCATGCAGGTGACATGCTTCTTTCTTTGGGTCGATGCTCTGGCCAAGACTCTGATGAATGAACTGCAAGAAGAGCATGAAGAATGGTTGCGCATGTTGCCACGAACGGCAGTGGCCACACCACGAGCTCCGGAAGAAGAGATGGATGGCGAAGCACGCACTGATAGAGAGCTAGCTATTGAGCTTAGGATGTTGAAGAAGAATGTTAGGAAGCTTGAAGATCAAGCACTACCAATACCCATTTGCAAATACTTTTGGGCATTTGTAGGTATGGTAATCGCACTGGTTGTAATGTTGAAAATGTATGGAAAGGCATGAATTATGAAGGAATTTGTAATCTTGAAATTTTTTGAGAAATTCACCTAGTTTAAATGTTGGTTAAAGTTGTTTAAATGTTGAAACAAAAAGAGAAGAAGTGACCAACATTTAAATATGTTGGAAAAAAAGAGAAGAAATTAGGAATTCAGAAACTTTTGATCAATGAAATGCAGCTCTCTGCTCTGCCTTTCTGTCCAAAAAAAGGTTGCTCTTGGGCCAAATTCAGAGCGTAGAGCCAAGTGCAGGCTAGACTAATGGGCCAACTGCATCCAATTAGGCCCATTCAGGGGTTTTCTTGCGTATTTTTCTGTTTTCTATTCTGATTTAATTTAGGCAGTAAATCATAATGCTGAAACTTTTTGTGGAAGCTAATTGAATTATTCCGGAGCCAAACAATTAATGTTAGAAATTTTTTGGAGCTGTTAATTAATCCAATTCAAATACACCATGATTTAAATCAAAGACCAAAATGTCATGAAAAATGTGCCTCAGCTCTGGTAGAGGTTTACGCCAGGTGCCAAAATAAATGAACATTTTTTAAGGGCATTACATTAAGAAAAACATAATATGTCTAAAAAATGAAGGGTGGAAAATG
>NW_021283667.1:0-1072 GCF_002162155.2 Triticum dicoccoides
GGGTCACCACCTATGGAAATCGCTTTGGGACCCCAAAACGGTGAGTAATAGTCCAAGAAACATGCAAGAATCGGCCAAAACTGTGAGTGTTGATGTCCGACATGTAAACGCACCCTTGGGTTCATGAAACGGGCAAGAATCGGCCAAAACTGCGATTGTAGATGACCGACACGTAAGCGCACCTCGGGGTTCAACAACTATGTATATGGCTTTGGGACCCCAAAAACATTGAGTAATAGTCCACGAAACGGGCCAGAATCGACAAAAACCGCGAGTGTTGATGACCGACACGAAAAGGCGTCTCGGGGTTCGTCAATCGTTTAAATCACTCCGGGACCCCAAAACAGTGATCAATAGCCAACGAAATGGGCTAGAATCGGCCAAAATTGTGAGTGTTGATGACCGACACATAAACGCACCCCAGGGTTCGTCAATCGTGGAAATCAATTTGGCAACCTAAAACTGAGTAATAGTCCAAGAAACGGGCCAGAACCGGCCCAAACTGCGAGTCTTGACGACCAACACGTAAGCACATCTTGGGGTTCGACAACCATGGAAATCGCTTTGGGACCCCAAACGGTGAGTAATAGTCCATGAAAGAGCCCTGAATCGGCCAAATCTAGGATTATTGATGAACGATACATAAACGCACCCCGGGGTTCGTCAATCATGGAAATCTCTCAGGGACCCCAAACCAGTGAGTAGTAGTCAATGAACCGGGCCAGAATCGGCAAAACTGCAAGTGTTGATGACCGACACACAAACACACCCCGGTGTTCGTCAATCGTGGAAATCTTAGCGGGACACCAAAACTGAGTACTAGTCCATGAAACGGGCCAGAATCGGCCAAAACTGTGATTGTTGATGACCGACACGTAGCCACACCTTGGGGTTCAACAACCATGGAAATCGTTTTGGGACGCCAAAACGGTGAGTAATAGTTCACGAAACGGGTCAGAATCGACAAAAACCGCGAATGTTGATGACCGACATGTAAACGCACCCCTGGGTTCGTCAATCATGGAAATGACTCTGGACCCCAAAACAGTGAGTAGTACTCCACGAAACGGGC
>NW_021283668.1:0-27011 GCF_002162155.2 Triticum dicoccoides
GGGTCACCACCTATGGAAATCGCTTTGGGACCCCAAAACGGTGAGTAATAGTCCAAGAAACATGCAAGAATCGGCCAAAACTGTGAGTGTTGATGTCCGACATGTAAACGCACCCTTGGGTTCATGAAACGGGCAAGAATCGGCCAAAACTGCGATTGTAGATGACCGACACGTAAGCGCACCTCGGGGTTCAACAACTATGTATATGGCTTTGGGACCCCAAAAACATTGAGTAATAGTCCACGAAACGGGCCAGAATCGACAAAAACCGCGAGTGTTGATGACCGACACGAAAAGGCGTCTCGGGGTTCGTCAATCGTTTAAATCACTCCGGGACCCCAAAACAGTGATCAATAGCCAACGAAATGGGCTAGAATCGGCCAAAATTGTGAGTGTTGATGACCGACACATAAACGCACCCCAGGGTTCGTCAATCGTGGAAATCAATTTGGCAACCTAAAACTGAGTAATAGTCCAAGAAACAGGCCAGAACCGGCCCAAACTGCGAGTCTTGACGACCAACACGTAAGCACATCTTGGGGTTCGACAACCATGGAAATCGCTTTGGGACCCCAAACGGTGAGTAATAGTCCATGAAAGAGCCCAGAATCGGCCAAATCTAGGATTATTGATGAACGATACATAAACGCACCCCGGGGTTCGTCAATCATGGAAATCTCTCAGGGACCCCAAACCAGTGAGTAGTAGTCAATGAACCGGGCCAGAATCGGCAAAACTGCAAGTGTTGATGACCGACACACAAACACACTCCGGTGTTCGTCAATCGTGGAAATCTTAGCGGGACACCAAAACTGAGTACTAGTCCATGAAACGGGCCAGAATCGGCCAAAACTGTGATTGTTGATGACCGACACGTAGCCACACCTTGGGGTTCAACAACCATGGAAATCGTTTTGGGACGCCAAAACGGTGAGTAATAGTCCACGAAACGGGTCAGAATCGACAAAAACCGCGAATGTTGATGACCGACATGTAAACGCACCCCTGGGTTCGTCAATCATGGAAATCACTCTGGACCCCAAAACAGTGAGTAGTACTCCACGAAACGGGCCAGAATCGGCCAAAACTGCGAGTGTTGATGACTGACATGTAAGCACACACTCGGTTCAACAACAATGGAAATCAATTTGGGACCGCAAAACAGTGAGTAATAGTCCAGGAAACGGGTCAGAATTGGCCAAAACTATGAGTCTTGATGTCCGACACTTAAAGCACCCTGGGGTTTGTTCATGAAAATCACTCCGGGACCCCAAAACAATGAGTAATAGTGCACGAAACGGGTCAGAATCGGCCAAAATTGCCAGTGTTGATGACCAAGATGTAATCGCACACTCGGGTCACCACCTATGGAAATCGCTTTGGGACCCCAAAACGGTGAGTAATAGTCCAAGAAACATGCAAGAATCGGCCAAAACTGTGAGTGTTGATGTCCGACATGTAAACGCACCCTTGGGTTCATGAAACGGGCAAGAATCGGCCAAAACTGCTATTGTAGATGACCGACACGTCAGCGCACCTCGGGGTTCAACAACTATGGAAATGGCTTTGGGATCCCAAAAAGAGTTAGTAATAGTCCATGAAACGGGCTAGAATCGACAAAAACCGCGAGTGTTGATGACCGGCACGAAAAGGCGTCCCTGGGTTCGTCAATCGTGGTAATCACACCGGGACCCCAAAACAGTGATCAATAGCCAACGAAATGGGCCAGAATCGGCCCAAATTGTGAGTGTTGATGACCGACACGGAAACACACCCCAAGGTTCGTCAATCGCGGAAATCACTTTGGCAACCTAAAACCGAGTAATAGTCCAAGAAACGGGCCAGAACCGGGCCAAACTGCGAGTCTTGACGACCAACACGTAAGCACACCTTGGGGTTCGACAACCATGGAAATCGCTTTGGGACCCCAAACGGTGAGTAATAGTCCATGAAAGAGCCCAGAATCGGCCAAATCTAGGATTATTGTTGAACGATACATAAACGCACCCCGGGGTTCGTCAATCATGGAAATCTCTCAGGGACCCCAAACCAGTGAGTAGTAGTCAATGAAACGGGCCAGAATCGGCAAAACTGCAAGTGTTGATGACCGACACACAAACACACCCCGGTGTTCGTCAATCGTGGAAATCTTAGCGGGACACCAAAACTGAGTACTAGTCCATGAAACGGGCCTGAATCGGCCAAAACTGTGATTGTTGATGACCGACACGTAGCCACACCTTGGGGTTCAACAACCATGGAAATTGTTTTGGGACGCCAAAACGGTGAGTAATAGTCCACGAAACGGGTCAGAATCGACAAAAACCGCGAATGTTGATGACCGACATGTAAACGCACCCCTGGGTTCGTCAATCATGGAAATCACTCTGGACCCCAAAACAGTTAGTAGTACTCCACGAAACGGGCCAGAATCGGCCAAAACTGCGAGTGTTGATGACTGACACGTAAGCACACACTCGGTTCAACAACAATGGAAATCAATTTGGGACCGCAAAACAGTGAGTAATAGTCCAGGAAACGGGTCAGAATTGGCCAAAACTATGAGTCTTGATGTCCGACACTTAAACGCACCCTGGGGTTTGTTCATGAAAATCACTCCGGGACCCCAAAACAATGAGTAATAGTGCACGAAACGGGTTAGAATCGGCCAAAATTGCAAGTGTTGATGACCAAGATGTAATCGCACACTCGGGTCACCACCTATGGAAATCGCTTTGGGACCCCAAAACGGTGAGTAATAGTCCAAGAAACATGCAAGAATCGGCCAAAACTGTGAGTGTTGATGTCCGACATGTAAACGCACCCTTGGGTTCATGAAACGGGCAAGAATCGGCCAAAACTGCGATTGTAGATGACCGACACGTAAGCTCACCTCGGGGTTCAACAACTATGGAAATGGCGTTGGGACCCCAAAAATAGTTAGTAATAGTGCGTGAAACGGGCCCGAATCGACAAACACCGCGAGTGTTGATGACCGACACGAAAAGGCGTCCCTGGGTTCGTCAATCGTGGTAATCACTCCGGGACCCCAAAACAGTGATCAATAGCCAACGAAATGGGCCAGAATCGGCCCAAATTGTGAGTGTTGATGACCGACACGGAAACGCACCCCAAGGTTCGTCAATCGCGGAAATCACTTTGGCAACCTAAAACTGAGTAATAGTCCAAGAAACGGGCCAGAACCGGGCCAAACTGCGAGTCTTGACGACCAACACGTAAGCACACCTTGGGGTTCGACAACCATGGAAATCGCTTTGGGACCCCAAACGGTGAGTAATAGTCCATGAAAGAGCCCAGAATCGGCCAAATCTAGGATTATTGTTGAACGATACATAAACGCACCCCGGGGTTCGTCAATCATGGAAATCTCTCAGGGACCCCAAACCAGTGAGTAGTAGTCAATGAAACGGGCCAGAATCGGCAAAACTGCAAGTGTTGATGACCGACACACAAACACACCCCGGTGTTCGTCAATCGTGGAAATCTTAGCGGGACACCAAAACTGAGTACTAGTCCATGAAACGTGCCAGAATCGGCCAAAACTGTGATTATTGATGACCGACACGTAGCCACACCTTGGGGTTCAACAACCATGGAAATCGTTTTGGGACGCCAAAACGGTGAGTAATAGTCCACGAAACGGGTCAGAATCGACAAAAACCGCGAATGTTGATGACCGACATGTAAACGCACCCCTGGGTTCGTCAATCATGGAAATCACTCTGGACCCCAAAACAGTGAGTAGTACTCCACGAAACGGGCCAGAATCGGCCAAAACTGCGAGTGTTGATGACTGACACGTAAGCACACACTCGGTTCAACAACAATGGAAATAAATTTGGGACCGCAAAACAGTGAGTAATAGTCCAGGAAACGGGTCAGAATTGGCCAAAACTATGAGTCTTGATGTCCGACACTTAAACGCACCCTGGGTTTGTTCATGAAAATCACTCCCGGACCCCAAAACAATTAGTAATAGTGCACGAAACGGGTCAGAATCAGCCAAAATTGCAAGTGTTGATGACCAAGATGTAATCGCACACTCGGGTCACCACCTATGGAAATCGCTTTGGGACCCCAAAACGGTGAGTAATAGTCCAAGAAACATGCAAGAATCGGCCAAAACTGTGAGTGTTGATGTCCGACATGTAAACGCACCCTTGGGTTCATGAAACGGGCAAGAATCGGCCAAAACTGCGATTGTAGATGACCGACACGTAAGCGCACCTCGGGGTTCAACAACTATGTATATGGCTTTGGGACCCCAAAAACATTGAGTAATAGTCCACGAAACGGGCCAGAATCGACAAAAACCGCGAGTGTTGATGACCGACACGAAAAGGCGTCTCGGGGTTCGTCAATCGTTTAAATCACTCCGGGACCCCAAAACAGTGATCAATAGCCAACGAAATGGGCTAGAATCGGCCAAAATTGTGAGTGTTGATGACCGACACATAAACGCACCCCAGGGTTCGTCAATCGTGGAAATCAATTTGGCAACCTAAAACTGAGTAATAGTCCAAGAAACGGGCCAGAACCGGCCCAAACTGCGAGTCTTGACGACCAACACGTAAGCACATCTTGGGGTTCGACAACCATGGAAATCGCTTTGGGACCCCAAACGGTGAGTAATAGTCCATGAAAGAGCCCTGAATCGGCCAAATCTAGGATTATTGATGAACGATACATAAACGCACCCCGGGGTTCGTCAATCATGGAAATCTCTCAGGGACCCCAAACCAGTGAGTAGTAGTCAATGAACCGGGCCAGAATCGGCAAAACTGCAAGTGTTGATGACCGACACACAAACACACCCCGGTGTTCGTCAATCGTGGAAATCTTAGCGGGACACCAAAACTGAGTACTAGTCCATGAAACGGGCCAGAATCGGCCAAAACTGTGATTGTTGATGACCGACACGTAGCCACACCTTGGGGTTCAACAACCATGGAAATCGTTTTGGGACGCCAAAACGGTGAGTAATAGTTCACGAAACGGGTCAGAATCGACAAAAACCGCGAATGTTGATGACCGACATGTAAACGCACCCCTGGGTTCGTCAATCATGGAAATGACTCTGGACCCCAAAACAGTGAGTAGTACTCCACGAAACGGGCTAGAATCGGCCAAAACTGCGAGTGTTGATGACTGACACGTAAGCACACACTCGGTTCAACAACAATGGAAATCAATTTGGGACCGCAAAACAGTGAGTAATAGTCCAGGAAACGGGTCAGAATTGGCCAAAACTATGAGTCTTGATGTCCGACACTTAAACGCACCCTGGGGTTTGTTCATGAAAATCACTCCGGGACCCCAAAACAATGAGTAATAGTGCATGAAACGGGTCAGAATCGGCCAAAATTGCAAGTGTTGATGACCAAGATGTAATCGCACACTCGGGTCACCACCTATGGAAATCGCTTTGGGACCCCAAAACGGTGAGTAATAGTCCAAGAAACATGCAATAATCGGCCAAAACTGTGAGTGTTGATGTCCGACATGTAAACGCACCCTTGGGTTCATGAAACGGGCAAGAATCGGCCAAAACTGCGATTGTAGATGACCGACACGTAAGCGCACCTCGGGGTTCAACAACTATGGAAATGGCTTTGGGACCCCCAAAACAGTTAGTAATAGTCCACGAAACGGGCCAGAATCGACAAAAACCGCGAGTGTTGATGACCGACACGAAAAGGCGTCCGTGGGTTTGTCAATTGTGGTAATCACTCCGGGACCCCAAAACAGTGATCAATAGCCAGTGAAATGGGCTAGAATCGGCCAAAATTGTGAGTGTTGATGACCGACACGGAAACGCACCCCAAGGTTCGTCAATCGCGGAAATCACTTTGGCAACCTAAAACTGAGTAATAGTCCAAGAAACGGGCCAGAACCGGCCCAAACTGCGAGTCTTGACGACCAACACGTAAGCACACCTTGGGGTTCGACAACCATGGAAATCGCTTTGGGACCCCAAACGGTGAGTAATAGTCCATGAAAGAGCCCAGAATCGGCCAAATCTAGGATTATTGATGACCGATACATAAACGCACCCCGGGGTTCGTCAATCATGGAAATCTCTCAGGGACCCCAAACCAGTGAGTAGTAGTCAATGAACCGGGCCAGAATCGGCAAAACTGCAAGTGTTGATGACCGACACACAAACACACCCCGGTGTTCGTCAATCGTGGAAATCTTAGCGGGACACCAAAACTGAGTACTAGTCCATGAAACGGGCCAGAATCGGCCAAAACTGTGATTGTTGATGACCGACACGTAGCCACACCTTGGGGTTCAACAACCATGGAAATCGTTTTGGGACGCCAAAACGGTGAGTAATAGTCCACGAAACGGGTCAGAATCGACAAAAACCGCGAATGTTGATGACCGACATGTAAACGCACCCCTGGGTTCGTCAATCATGGAAATGACTCTGGACCCCAAAACAGTGAGTAGTACTCCACGAAACGGGCCAGAATCGGCCAAAACTGCGAGTGTTGATGACTGACACGTAAGCACACACTCGGTTCAACAACAATGGAAATCAATTTGGGACCGCAAAACAGTGAGTAATAGTCCAGGAAACGGGTCAGAATTGGCCAAAACTATGAGTCTTGATGTCCGACACTTAAACGCACCATGGGGTTTGTTCATGAAAATCACTCCGGGACCCCAAAACAATGAGTAATAGTGCACGAAACGGGTCAGAATCGGCCAAAATTGCAAGTGTTGATGACCAAGATGTAATCGCACACTCGGGTCACCACCTATGGAAATCGCTTTGGGACCCCAAAACGGTGAGTAATAGTCCAAGAAACATGCAAGAATCGGCCAAAACTGTGAGTGTTGATGTCCGACATGTAAACGCACCCTTGGGTTCATGAAACGGGCAACAATCGGCCAAAACTGCGATTGTAGATGACCGACATGTAAGAGCACCTCGGGGTTCAACAACTATTGAAATGGCTTTGGGACCCCAAAAACAGTTAGTAATAGTCCATGAAACGGGCCAGAATCGATAAAAACCGCGAGTGTTGATGACCGACACGAAAAGGCGTCCCTGGGTTCGTCAATCGTGGTAATCACTCCGGGACCCCAAAACAGCGATCAATAGCCCCAACGAAATGGGCTAGAATCGGCCAAAATTGTGAGTGTTGATGACCGACACGGAAATGCACCCCTAGGTTCGTCAATCACGGAAATCACTTTGGCAACCTAAAACTGAGTAATAGTCCAAGAAACGGGCCAGAACTGGGCCAAACTGCGAGTCTTGACGACCAACACGTAAGCACAGCTTGGGGTTCGACAACCATGGAAATCGCTTTGGGACCCCAAACGGTGAGTAATAGTCCATGAAAGAGCCCAAAATCGGCCAAATCTAGGATTATTGATGAACGATACATAAACGCACCCCGGGGTTCGTCAATCATGGAAATCTCTCAGGGACCCCAAACCAGTGAGTAGTAGTCAATGAACCGGGCCAGAATCGGCAAAACTGCAAGTGTTGATGACCGACACACAAACACACCCCAGTGTTCTTCAATCGTGGAAATCTTAGCGGGACACCAAAACTGAGTACTAGTCCATGAAACGGGCCAGAATCGGCCAAAACTGTGATTGTTGATGACCGACACGTAGCCACACCTTGGGGTTCAACAACCATGGAAATCGTTTTGGGACGCCAAAACGGTGAGTAATAGTCCACAAAACGGGTCAGAATCGACAAAAACCGCGAATGTTGATGACCGACATGTAAACGCACCCCTGGGTTCGTCAATCATGGAAATGACTCTGGACCCCAAAACAGTGAGTAGTACTCCACGAAACGGGCCAGAATCGGCCAAAACTGCGAGTGTTGATGACTGACACGTAAGCACACACTCGGTTCAACAACAATGGAAATCAATTTGGGACCGCAAAACAGTGAGTAATAGTCCAGGAAACGGGTCAGAATTGGCCAAAACTATGAGTCTTGATGTCCGACACTTAAACGCACCCTGGGGTTTGTTCGTGAAAATCACTCCGGGACCCCAAAACAATGAGTAATAGTGCACGAAACGGGTCAGAATCGGCCAAAATTGCAAGTGTTGATGACCAAGATGTAATCGCACACTCGGGTCACCACCTATGGAAATCGCTTTGGGACCCCAAAACGGTGAGTAATAGTCCAAGAAACATGCAAGAATCGGCCAAAACTGTGAGTGTTGATGTCCGACATGTAAACGCACCCTTGGGTTCATGAAACGGGCAAGAATCGGCCAAAACTGCGATTGTAGATGACCGACACGTAAGTGCACCTCGGGGTTCAACAACTATGGAAATGGCTTTGGGACCCCAAAAACAGTTAGTAATAGTCCATGAAACGGGCCAGAATCGACAAAAACCGCGAGTGTTGATGACCGACACGAAAAGGCGTCCCTGGGTGCGTCAATCGTGGTAATCACTCCGGGACCCCAAAACAGTGATCAATAGCCAACGAAATGGGCCAGAATCGGCCCAAATTGTGAGTGTTGATGACCGACACGGAAACGCACCCCAAGGTTCGTCAATCGCGGAAATCACTTTGGCAACCTAAAACTGAGTAATAGTCCAAGAAACGGGCCAGAACCGGGCCAAACTGCGAGTCTTGACGACCAACACGTAAGCACACCTTGGGGTTCGATAACCATGGAAATCGCTTTGGGACCCCAAACGGTGAGTAATAGTCCATGAAAGAGCCCAGAATCGGCCAAATCTAGGATTATTGATGAACGATACATAAACGCACCCCGGGGTTCGTCAATCATGGAAATCTCTCAGGGACCGCAAACCAGTGAGTAGTAGTCAATGAAACGGGCCAGAATCGGCAAAACTGCAAGTGTTGATGACCGACACACAAACACACCCCGGTGTTCGTCACTCGTGGAAATCTTAGCGGGACACCAAAACTGAGTACTAGTCCATGAAACGGGCCAGAATCGGCCAAAACTGTGATTGTTGATGACCGACACGTAGCCACACCTTGGGGTTCAACAACCATGGAAATCGTTTTGGGACGCCAAAACGGTGAGTAATAGTCCACGAAACGGGTCAGAATCGACAAAAACCGCGAATGTTGATGACCGACATGTAAACGCACCCCTGGGTTCATCAATCATGGAAATCACTCTGGACCCCAGAACAGTGAGTAGTACTCCACGAAACGGGCCAGAATCGGCCAAAACTGCGAGTGTTGATGACTGACACGTAAGCACACACTCGGTTCAACAACAATGGAAATCAATTTGGGACCGCAAAACAGTGAGTAATAGTCCAGGAAACGGGTCAGAATTGGCCAAAACTATGAGTCTTGATGTCCGACACTTAAACGCACCCTGGGGTTTGTTCATGAAAATCACTCCGGGACCCCAAAACAATGAGTAATAGTGCACGAAACGGGTCAGAATCGGCCAAAATTGCAAGTGTTGATGACCAAGATGTAATCGCACACTCGGGTCACCACCTATGGAAATCGCTTTGGGACCCCAAAACGGTGAGTAATAGTCCAAGAAACATGCAAGAATCGGCCAAAACTGTGAGTGTTGATGTCCGACATGTAAACGCACCCTTGGGTTCATGAAACGGGCAAGAATCGGCCAAAACTGCGATTGTAGATGACCGACACGTAAGCGCA
Organism: Triticum dicoccoides; assembly: GCF_002162155.2. Classification (NCBI taxonomy): domain Eukaryota; kingdom Viridiplantae; phylum Streptophyta; class Magnoliopsida; order Poales; family Poaceae; genus Triticum; species Triticum dicoccoides. Next base: position 9,674 of record NW_021283668.1, read on the forward strand.
CCTCGGTGTTCAACAACTATGGAAATGGCTTTGGGACCCCAAAAACAGTTAGTAATAGTCCATGAAACGGGCCAGAATCGAGAAAAACCGCGAGTGTTGATGACCGACACGAAAAGGCGTCCCTGGGTTCGTCAATCGTGGTAATCACTCCGGGACCCCAAAACAGTGATCAATAGCCAACGAAATGGGCCAGAATCGGCCCAAATTGTGAGTGTTGATGACCGACACGGAAACGCACCCCAAGGTTCGTCAATCGCGGAAATCACTTTGGCAACCTAAAACTGAGTAATAGTCCAAGAAACGGGCCAGAACCGGGCCAAACTGCGAGTCTTGACGACCAACACGTAAGCACACCTTGGGGTTCGATAACCATGGAAATCGCTTTGGGAGCCCAAACGGTGAGTAATAGTCCATGAAAGAGCCCAGAATCGGCCAAATCTAGGATTATTGATGAACGATACATAAACGCACCCCGGGGTTCGTCAATCATGGAAATCTCTCAGGGACCGCAAACCAGTGAGTAGTAGTCAATGAAACGGGCCAGAATCGGCAAAACTGCAAGTGTTGATGACCGACACACAAACACACCCCGGTGTTCGTCACTCGTGGAAATCTTAGCGGGACACCAAAACTAAGTACTAGTCCATGAAACGGGCCAGAATCGGCCAAAACTGTGATTGTTGATGACCGACACGTAGCCACACCTTGGGGTTCAACAACCATGGAAATCGTTTTGGGACGCCAAAACGGTGAGTAATAGTCCACGAAACGGGTCAGAATCGACAAAAACCGCGAATGTTGATGACCGACATGTAAACGCACCCCTGGGTTCATCAATCATGGAAATCACTCTGGACCCCAAAACAGTGAGTAGTACTCCACGAAACGGGCCAGAATCGGCCAAAACTGCGAGTGTTGATGACTGACACGTAAGCACACACTCGGTTCAACAACAATGGAAATCAATTTGGGACCGCAAAACAGTGAATAATAGTCCAGGAAACGGGTCAGAATTGGCCAAAACTATGAGTCTTGATGTCCGACACTTAAACGCACCCTGGGGTTTGTTCATGAAAATCACTCCGGGACCCCAAAACAATGAGTAATAGTGCACGAAACGGGTCAGAATCGGCCAAAATTGCAAGTGTTGATGACCAAGATGTAATCGCACACTCGGGTCACCACCTATGGAAATCGCTTTGGGACCCCAAAACGGTGAGTAATAGTCCAAGAAACATGCAAGAATCGGCCAAAACTGTGAGTGTTGATGTCCGACATGTAAACGCACCCTTGGGTTCATGGAACGGGCAAGAATCGGCCAAAACTGCGATTGTAGATGACCGACACGTAAGCGCACCTCGGGGTTCAACAACTATGGAAATGGCTTTGGGACCCCAAAAACAGTTAGTAATAGTCCATGAAACGGGCCAGAATCGACAAAAACCGCGAGTGTTGATGACCGACACGAAAAGGCGTCCCTGGGTTCGTCAATCGTGGTAATCACTCCGGGACCCCAAAACAGTGATCAATAGCCAACGAAATGGGCCAGAATCGGCCCAAATTGTGAGTGTTGATGACCGACACGGAAACGCACCCCAAGGTTCGTCAATCGCGGAAATCACTTTGGCAACCTAAAACTGAGTAATAGTCCAAGAAACGGGCCAGAACCGGGCCAAACTGCGAGTCTTGACGACCAACACGTAAGCACACCTTGGGGTTCGATAACCATGGAAATCGCTTTGGGACCCCAAACGGTGAGTAATAGTCCATGAAAGAGCCCAGAATCGGCCAAATCTAGGATTATTGATGAACGATACATAAACGCACCCCGGGGTTCGTCAATCATGGAAATCTCTCAGGGACCGCAAACCAGTGAGTAGTAGTCAATGAAACGGGCCAGAATCGGCAAAACTGCAAGTGTTGATGACCGACACACAAACACACCCCGGTGTTCGTCACTCGTGGAAATCTTAGCGGGACACCAAAACTGAGTACTAGTCCATGAAACGGGCCAGAATCGGCCAAAACTGTGATTGTTGATGACCGACACGTAGCCACACCTTGGGGTTCAACAACCATGGAAATCGTTTTGGGACGCCAAAATGGTGAGTAATAGTCCACGAAACGGGTCAGAATCGACAAAAACCGCGAATGTTGATGACCGACATGTAAACGCACCCCTGGGTTCATCAATCATGGAAATCACTCTGGACCCCAAAACAGTGAGTAGTACTCCACGAAACGGGCCAGAATCGGCCAAAACTGCGAGTGTTGATTACTGACACGTAAGCACACACTCGGTTCAACAACAATGGAAATCAATTTGGGACCGCAAAACAGTGAGTAATAGTCCAGGAAACGGGTCAGAATTGGCCAAAACTATGAGTCTTGATGTCCGACACTTAAACGCACCCTGGGGTTTGTTCATGAAAATCACTCCGGGACCCCAAAACAATGAGTAATAGTGCACGAAACGGGTCAGAATTGGCCAAAATTGCAAGTGTTGATGACCAAGATGTAATCGCACACTCGGGTCACCACCTATGGAAATCGCTTTGGGACCCCAAAACGGTGAGTAATAGTCCAAGAAACATGCAAGAATCGGCCAAAACTGTGAGTGTTGATGTCCGACATGTAAACGCACCCTTGGGTTCATGAAACGGGCAAGAATCGGCCAAAACTGCGATTGTAGATGACCGACACGTAAGCGCACCTCGGGGTTCAACAACTATGGAAATGGCTTTGGGACCCCAAAAACAGTTAGTAATAGTCCATGAAACGGGCCAGAATCGAGAAAAACCGCGAGTGTTGATGACCGACACGAAAAGGCGTCCCTGGGTTCGTCAGTCGTGGTAATCACTCCGGGACCCCAAAACAGTGATCAATAGCAAACGAAATGGGCCAGAATCGGCCCAAATTGTGAGTGTTGATGACCGACACGGAAACGCACCCCAAGGTTCGTCAATCGCGGAAATCACTTTGGCAACCTAAAACTGAGTAATAGTCCAAGAAACGGGCCAGAACCGGGCCAAACTGCGAGTCTTGACGACCAACACGTAAGCACACCTTGGGGTTCGATAACCATGGAAATCGCTTTGGGACCCCAAACGGTGAGTAATAGTCCATGAAAGAGCCCAGAATCGGCCAAATCTAGGATTATTGATGAACGATACATAAACGCACCCCGGGGTTCGTCAATCAAGGAAATCTCTCAGGGACCGCAAACCAGTGAGTAGTAGTCAATGAAACGGGCCAGAATCGGCAAAACTGCAAGTGTTGATGACCGACACACAAACACACCCCGGTGTTCGTCACTCGTGGAAATCTTAGCGGGACACCAAAACTGAGTACTAGTCCATGAAACGGGCCAGAATCGGCCAAAACTGTGATTGTTGATGACCGACACGTAGCCACACCTTGGGGTTCAACAACCATGGAAATTGTTTTGGGACGCCAAAACGGTGAGTAATAGTCCACGAAACGGGTCAGAATCGACAAAAACCGCGAATGTTGATGACCGACATGTAAACGCACCCCTGGGTTCATCAATCATGGAAATCACTCTGGACCCCAAAACAGTGAGTAGTACTCCACGAAACGGGCCAGAATCGGCCAAAACTGCGAGTGTTGATGACTGACACGTAAGCACACACTCGGTTCAACAACAATGGAAATCAATTTGGGACCGCAAAACAGTGAGTAATAGTCCAGGAAACGGGTCAGAATTGGCCAAAACTATGAGTCTTGATGTCCGACACTTAAACGCACCCTGGGGTTTGTTCATGAAAATCACTCCGGGACCCCAAAACCATGAGTAATAGTGCACGAAACGGGTCAGAATTGGCCAAAATTGCAAGTGTTGATGACCAAGATGTAATCGCACACTCGGGTCACCACCTATGGAAATCGCTTTGGGACCCCAAAACGGTGAGTAATAGTCCAAGAAACATGCAAGAATCGGCCAAAACTGTGAGTGTTGATGTCCGACATGTAAACGCACCCTTGGGTTCATGAAACGGGCAAGAATCGGCCAAAACTGCGATTGTAGATGACCGACACGTAAGCGCACCTCGGGGTTCAACAACTATGGAAATGGCTTTGGGACCCCAAAAACAGTTAGTAATAGTCCAAGAAACGGGCCAGAATCGAGAAAAACCGCGAGTGTTGATGACCGACACGAAAAGGCGTCCCTGGGTTCGTCAATCGTGGTAATCACTCCGGGACCCCAAAACAGTGATCAATAGCCAACGAAATGGGCCAGAATCGGCCCAAATTGTGAGTGTTGATGACCGACACGGAAACGCACCCCAAGGTTCGTCAATCGCGGAAATCACTTTGGCAACCTAAAACTGAGTAATAGTCCAAGAAACGGGCCAGAACCGGGCCAAACTGCGAGTCTTGACGACCAACACGTAAGCACACCTTGGGGTTCGACAACCATGGAAATCGCTTTGGGCCCCCAAACGGTGAGTAATAGTCCATGAAAGAGCCCAGAATCGGCCAAATCTAGGATTATTGATGAACGATACATAAACGCACCCCGGGGTTCGTCAATCATGGAAATCTCTCAGGGACCCCAAACCAGTGAGTAGTAGTCAATGAAACGGGCCAGAATCGGCAAAACTGCAAGTGTTGATGACCGACACACAAACACACCCCGGTGTTCGTCAATCATGGAAATCTTAGCGGGACACCAAAACTGAGTACTAGTCCATGAAACGGGCCAGAATCGGCCAAAACTGTGATTGTTGATGACCGACACGTAGCCACACATTGGGGTTCAACAACCATGGAAATCGTTTTGGGACGCCAAAACGGTGAGTAATAGTCCATGAAACGGGTCAGAATCGACAAAAACCGCGAATGTTGATGACTGACATGTAAACGCACCCCTGGGTTCGTCAATCATGGAAATCACTCTGGACCCCAAAACAGTGAGTAGTACTCCACGAAACGGGCCAGAATCAGGCAAAACTGCGAGTGTTGATGACTGACACGTAAGCACACACTCGGTTCAACAACAATGGAAATCAATTTGGGACCGCAAAACAGTGAGTAATAGTCCAGGAAACGGGTCAGAATTGGCCAAAACTATGAGTCTTGATGTCCGACACTTAAACGCACCCTGGGGTTTGTTCATGAAAATCACTCCGGGACCCCAAAACAATGAGTAATAGTGCATGAAACGGGTCAGAATCGGCCAAAATTGCAAGTGTTGATGACCAAGATGTAATCGCACACTCGGGTCACCACCTATGGAAATCGCTTTGGGACCCCAAAACGGTGAGTAATAGTCCAAGAAACATGCAAGAATCGGCCAAAACTGTGAGTGTTGATGTCCGACATGTAAACGCACCCTTGGGTTCATGAAACGGGCAAGAATCGGCCAAAACTGCGATTGTAGATGACCGACACGTAAGCGCACCTCGGGGTTCAACAACTATGGAAATGGCTTTGGGACCCCAAAAACAGTTAGTAATAGTCCATGAAACGGGCCAGAATCGACAAAAACCGCGAGTGTTGATGACCGACACGAAAAGGCGTCCCTGGGTTCGTCAATCGTGGTAATCACTCCGGGACCCCAAAACAGTGATCAATAGCCAACGAAATGGGCCAGAACCGGCCCAAATTGTGAGTGTTGATGACCGACACAGAAACGCACCCCAAGGTTCGTCAATCGCGGAAATCACTTTGGCAACCTAAAACTGAGTAATAGTCCAAGAAACGGGCCAGAACCGGGCCAAACTGCGAGTCTTGACGACCAACACGTAAGCACACCTTGGGGTTCGACAACCATGGAAATCGCTTTGGGACCCCAAACGGTGAGTAATAGTCCATGAAAGAGCCTAGAATCGGCCAAATCTAGGATTATTGATGAACGATACATAAACGCACCCCGGGGTTCGTCAATCATGGAAATCTCTCAGGGACCCCAAACCAGTGAGTAGTAGTCAATGAAACGGGCCAGAATCGGCAAAACTGCAAGTGTTGATGACCGACACACAAACACACCCCGGTGTTCGTCAATCATGGAAATCTTAGCGGGACACCAAAACTGAGTACTAGTCCATGAAACGGGCCAGAATCGGCCAAAACTGTGATTGTTGATGACCGACACGTAGCCACACATTGGGGTTCAACAACCATGGAAATCGTTTTGGGACGCCAAAACGGTGAGTAATAGTCCACGAAACGGGTCAGAATCGACAAAAACCGCGAATGTTGATGACTGACATGTAAACGCACCCCTGGGTTCGTCAATCATGGAAATCACTCTGGACCCCAAAACAGTGAGTAGTACTCCACGAAACGGGCCAGAATCAGGCAAAACTGCGAGTGTTGATGACTGACACGTAAGCACACACTCGGTTCAACAACAATGGAAATCAATTTGGGACCGCAAAACAGTGAGTAATAGTCCAGGAAACGGGTCAGAATTGGCCAAAACTATGAGTCTTGATGTCCGACACTTAAACGCACCCTGGGGTTTGTTCATGAAAATCACTCCGGGACCCCAAAACAATGAGTAATAGTGCACGAAACGGGTCAGAATCGGCCAAAATTGCAAGTGTTGATGACCAAGATGTAATCGCACACTCGGGTCACCACCTATGGAAATCGCTTTGGGACCCCAAAACGGTGAGTAATAGTCCAAGAAACATGCAAGAATCGGCCAAAACTGTGAGTGTTGATGTCCGACATGTAAACGCACCCTTGGGTTCATGAAACGGGCAAGAATCGGCCAAAACTGCGATTGTAGATGACCGACACGTAAGCGCACCTCGGGGTTCAACAACTATGGAAATGGCTTTGGGACCCCAAAAACAGTTAGTAATAGTCCATGAAACGGGCCCGAATCGACAAAAACCGCGAGTGTTGATGACCGACACGAAAAGGCGTCCCTGGGTTCGTCAATCGTGGTAATCACTCCGGGACCCCAAAACAGTGATCAATAGCCAACGAAATGGGCCAGAATCGGCCCAAATTGTGAGTGTTGATGACCGACACGGAAACGCACCCCAAGGTTCGTCAATCGCGGAAATCACTTTGGCAACCTAAAACTGAGTAATAGTCCAAGAAACGGGCCAGAACCGGGCCAAACTGCGAGTCTTGACGACCAACACGTAAGCACACCTTGGGGTTCGACAACCATGGAAATCGCTTTGGGACCCCAAACGGTGAGTAATAGTCCATGAAAGAGCCCAGAATCGGCCAAATCTAGGATTAATGATGAACGATACATAAACGCACCCCGGGGTTCGTCAATCATGGAAATCTCTTAGGGACCCCAAACCAGTGAGTAGTAGTCAATGAAACGGGCCAGAATCGGCAAAACTGCAAGTGTTGATGACTGACACGTAAGCACACACTCGGTTCAACAACAATGGAAATCAATTTGGGACCGCAAAACAGTGAGTAATAGTCCAGGAAACGGGTCAGAATTGGCCAAAACTATGAGTCTTGATGTCCGACACTTAAACGCACCCTGGGGTTTGGTCATGAAAAACACTCCGGGACCCCAAAACAATGAGTAATAGTGCACGAAACCGGTCAGAATCGGCCAAAATTGCAAGTGTTGATGACCAAGATGTAATCGCACACTCGGGTCACCACCTATGGAAATCGCTTTGGGACCCCAAAACGGTGAGTAATAGTCCAAGAAACATGCAAGAATCGGCCAAAACTGTGAGTGTTGATGTCCGACATGTAAACGCACCCTTGGGTTCATGAAACGGGCAAGAATCGGCCAAAACTGCGATTGTAGATGACCGACACGTAAGCGCACCTCGGGGTTCAACAACTATGGAAATGGCTTTGGGACCCCAAAAACAGTTAGTAATAGTCCATGAAACGGGCCAGAATCGACAAAAACCGCGAGTGTTGATGACCGACACGAAAAGGCGTCCCTGGGTTCGTCAATCGTGGTAATCACTCCGGGACCCCAAAACAGTGATCAATAGCCAACGAAATGGGCCAGAACCGGCCCAAATTGTGAGTGTTGATGACCGACACAGAAACGCACCCCAAGGTTCGTCAATCGCGGAAATCACTTTGGCAACCTAAAACTGAGTAATAGTCCAAGAAACGGGCCAGAACCGGGCCAAACTGCGAGTCTTGACGACCAACACGTAAGCACACCTTGGGGTTCGACAACCATGGAAATCGCTTTGGGACCCCAAACGGTGAGTAATAGTCCATGAAAGAGCCCAGAATCGGCCAAATCTAGGATTATTGATGAACGATACATAAACGCACCCCGTGGTTCGTCAATCATGGAAATCACTCAGGGACACCAAACCAGTGAGTAGTAGTCAATGAAACGGGCCAGAATCGGCAAAACTGCAAGTGTTGATGACCGACACACAAACACACCCCGGCGTTCGTCAATCGTGGAAATCTTAGCGGGACACCAAAACTGAGTACTAGTCCATGAAACGGGCCAGAATCGGCCAAAACTGTGATTGTTGATTACCGACACGTTGCCACACCTTGGGGTTCAACAACCATGGAAATCATTTTGGGACGCCAAAACGGTGAGTAATAGTCCACGAAACGGGTCAGAATCGACAAAAACCGCGAATGTTGATGACCGACATATAAACGCTCCCCTGGGTTCGTCAATCATGGAAATCACTCTGGACCCCAAAACAGTGAGTAGTACTCCACGAAACGGGCCAGAATCGGGCAAAACTGCGAGTGTTGATGACTGACACGTAAGCACACACTCGGTTCAACAACAATGGAAATCAATTTGGGACCGCAAAACAGTGAGTAATAGTCCAGGAAACGGGTCAGAATTGGCCAAAACTATGAGTCTTGATGTCCGACACTTAAACGCACCCTGGGGTTTGTTCATGAAAATCACTCCGGGACCCCAAAACAATGAGTAATAGTGCACGAAACGGGTCAGAATCGGCCAAAACTGCAAGTGTTGATGACCAAGATGTAATCGCACACTCGGGTCACCACCTATGGAAATCGCTTTGGGACCCCAAAACGGTGAGTAATAGTCCAAGACACATGCAAGAATCGGCCAAAACTGTGAGTGTTGATGTCCGACATGTAAACGCACCCTTGGGTTCATGAAACGGGCAAGAATCGGCCAAAACTGCGATTGTAGATGACCGACACGTAAGCGCACCTCGGGGTTCAACAACTATGGAAATGGCTTTGGGACCCCAAAAACAGTTAGTAATAGTCCATGAAACGGGCCAGAATTGACAAAAACCGCGAGTGTTGATGACCGACACGAAAAGGCGCCCCTGGGTTCGTCAATCGTGGTAATCACTCCGGGACCCCAAAACAGTGATCAATAGCCAACGAAATGGGCCAGAACCGGCCCAAATTGTGAGTGTTGATGACCGACACAGAAACGCACCCCAAGGTTCGTCAATCGCGGAAATCACTTTGGCAACCTAAAACTGAGTAATAGTCCAAGAAACGGGCCAGAACCGGGCCAAACTGCGAGTCTTGACGACCAACACGTAAGCACACCTTGGGGTTCGACAACCATGGAAATCGCTTTGGGACCCCAAACGGTGAGTAATAGTCCATGAAAGAGCCCAGAATCGGCCAAATCTAGGATTATTGATGAACGATACATAAACGCACCCCGAGGTTCGTCAATCATGGAAATCTCTCAGGGACCCCAAACCAGTGAGTAGTAGTCAATGAAACGGGCCAGAATCGGCAAAACTGCAAGTGTTGATGACCGACACACAAACACACCCCGGTGTTCGTCAATCATGGAAATCTTAGCGGGACACCAAAACTGAGTACTAGTCCATGAAACGGGCCAGAATCAGCCAAAACTGTGATTGTTGATGACCGACACGTAGCCACACATTGGGGTTCAACAACCATGGAAATTGTTTTGGGACGCCAAAACGGTGAGTAATAGTCCACGAAACGGGTCAGAATCGACAAAAACCGCGAATGTTGATGACTGACATGTAAACGCACCCCTGGGTTCGTCAATCATGGAAATCACTCTGGACCCCAAAGCAGTGAGTAGTACTCCACGAAACGGGCCAGAATCAGGCAAAACTGCGAGTGTTGATGACTGACACGTAAGCACACACTCGGTTCAACAACAATGGAAATCAATTTGGGACCGCAAAACAGTGAGTAATAGTCCAGGAAACGGGTCAGAATTGGCCAAAACTATGAGTCTTGATGTCCGACACTTAAACGCACCCTGGGGTTTGTTCATGAAAATCCTTCCGGGACCCCAAAACAATGAGTAATAGTGCAGGAAACGGGTCAGAATCGGCCAAAACTGCAAGTGTTGATGACCAAGATGTAATCGCACACTCGGGTCACCACCTATGGAAATCGCTTTGGGACCCCAAAACGGTGAGTAATAGTCCAAGAAACATGCAAGAATCGGCCAAAACTGTGAGTGTTGATGTCCGACATGTAAACGCACCCTTGGGTTCATGAAACGGGCAAGAATCGGCCAAAACTGCGATTGTAGATGACCGACACGTAAGCGCACCTCGGGGTTCAACAACTATGGAAATGGCTTTGGGACCCCAAAAACAGTTAGTAATAGTCCATGAAACGGGCCAGAATCGACAAAAACCGCGAGTGTTGATGACCGACACGAAAAGGCGTCCCTGGGTTCGTCAATCGTGGTAATCACTCCGGGACCCCAAAACAGTGATCAATAGCCAACGAAATGGGCCAGAACCGGCCCAAATTGTGAGTGTTGATGACCGACACAGAAACGCACCCCAAGGTTCGTCAATCGCGGAAATCACTTTGGCAACCTAAAACTGAGTAATAGTCCAAGAAACGGGCCAGAACCGGGCCAAACTGCGAGTCTTGACGACCAACACGTAAGCACACCTTGGGGTTCGACAACCATGGAAATCGCTTTGGGACCCCAAACGGTGAGTAATAGTCCATGAAAGAGCCCAGAATCGGCCAAATCTAGGATTATTGATGAACGATACATAAACGCACCCCGGGGTTCGTCAATCATGGAAATCTCTCAGGGACCCCAAACCAGTGAGTAGTAGTCAATGGAACGGGCCAGAATCGGCAAAACTGCAAGTGTTGATGACCGACACACAAACACACCCCGGCGTTCGTCAATCGTGGAAATCTTAGCGGGACACCAAAACTGAGTACTAGTCCATGAAACGGGCCAGAATCGGCCAAAACTGTGATTGTTGATGACCGACACGTTGCCACACCTTGGGGTTCAACAACCAGGGAAATCATTTTGGGACGCCAAAACGGTGAGTAATAGTCCACGAAACGGGTCAGAATCGACAAAAACCGCGAATGTTGATGACCGACATATAAACGCACCCCTGGGTTCGTCAATCATGGAAATCACTCTGGACCCCAAAACAATGAGTAGTACTCCACGAAACAGGCCAGAATCGGGCAAAACTGCGAGTGTTGATGACTGACACGTAAGCCCACACTCGGTTCAACAACAATGGAAATCAATTTGGGACCGCAAAACAGTGAGTAATAGTCCAGGAATCGGGTCAGAATTGGCCAAAACTATGAGTCTTGATGTCCGACACTTAAACGCACCCTGGGGTTTGTTCATGAAAATCACTCCGGGACCCCAAAACAATGAGTAATAGTGCACGAAACGGGTCAGAATCGGCCAAAACTGCAAGTGTTGATGACCAAGATGTAATCGCACACTCGGGTCACCACCTATGGAAATCGCTTTGGGACCCCAAAACGGTGAGTAATAGTCCAAGAAACATGCAAGAATCGGCCAAAACTGTGAGTGTTGATGTCCGACATGTAAACGCACCCTTGGGTTCATGAAACGGGCAAGAATCGGCCAAAACTGCGATTGTAGATGACCGACACGTAAGCGCACCTCGGGGTTCAACAACTATGGAAATGGCTTTGGGACCCCAAAAACAGTTAGTAATAGTCCATGAAACGGGCCAGAATCGACAAAAACCGCGATTTTGATGACCGACACGAAAAGGCGTCCCTGGGTTCGTCAATCGTGGTAATCACTCCGGGACCCCAAAACAGTGATCAATAGCCAACGAAATGGGCCAGGATCGGCCCAAATTGTGAGTGTTGATGACCGACACGGAAACGCACCCCAAGGTTCGTCAATCGCGGAAATCACTTTGGCAACCTAAAACTGAGTAATAGTCCAAGAAACGGGCCAGAACCGGGCCAAACTGCGAGTCTTGACGACCAACACGTAAGCACACCTTGGGGTTCGACAACCATGGAAATCGCTTTGGGACCCCAAACGGTGAGTAATAGTCCATGAAAGAGCCCAGAATCGGCCAAATCTAGGATTATTGATGAACGATACATAAACGCGCCCCGGGGTTTGTCAATCATGGAAATCTCTCAGGGACCCCAAACAAGTGAGTATTAGTCAATGAAACGGGCCAGAATCGGCAAAACGGCAAGTGTTGATGACCGACACACAAACACACCCCGGTGTTCGTCAATCGTGGAAATCTTAGCGGGACACCAAAACTGAGTACTAGTCCATGAAACGGGCCAGAATCGGCCAAAACTGTGATTGTTGATGACCGACACGTAGCCACACCTTGGGGTTCAACAACCATGGAAATCGTTTTGGGACGCCAAAACGGTGAGTAATAGTCCACGAAACGGGTCAGAATCGACAAAAACCGCGAATGTTGATGACCGACATGTAAACGCACCCCTGGGTTCGTCAATCATGGAAATCACTCTGGACCCCAAAACAGTGAGTAGTACTCCACGAAACGGGCCAGAATCGGCCAAAACTGCGAGTGTTGATGACTGACACGTAAGCACACACTCGGTTCAACAACAATGGAAATCAATTTGGGACCGCAAAACAGTGAGTAATAGTCCAGGAAACGGGTCAGAATTGGCCAAAACTATGAGTCTTGATGTCCGACACTTAAAGCACCCTGGGGTTTGTTCATGAAAATCACTCCGGGACCCCAAAACAATGAGTAATAGTGCACGAAACGGGTCAGAATCGACCAAAATTGCAAGTGTTGATGACCAAGATGTAATCGCACACTCGGGTCACCACCTATGGAAATCGCTTTGGGACCCCAAAACGGTGAGTAATAGTCCAAGAAACATGCAAGAATCGTCCAAAACTGTGAGTGTTGATGTCCGACATGTAAACGCACCCTTGGGTTCATGAAACGGGCAAGAATCGGCCAAAACTGCGATTGTAGATGACCGACACGTAAGCGCACCTCGGGGTTCAACAACTATGGAAATGGCTTTGGGATCCCAAAAAGAGTTAGTAATAGTCCATGAAACGGGCCAGAATCGACAAAAACCGCGAGTGTTGATGACCGACACGAAAAGGCGTCCCTGGGTTCGTCAATCGTGGTAATCACTCCGGGACCCCAAAACAGTGATCAATAGCCAACGAAATGGGCCAGAATCGGCCCAAATTGTGAGTGTTGATGACCGACACGGAAACACACCCCAAGGTTCGTCAATCGCGGAAATCACTTTGGCAACCTAAAACCGAGTAATAGTCCAAGAAACGGGCCAGAACCGGGCCAAACTGCGAGTCTTGACGACCAACACGTAAGCACACCTTGGGGTACGACAACCATGGAAATCGCTTTGGGACCCCAAACGGTGAGTAATAGTCCATGAAAGAGCCCAGAATCGGCCAAATCTAGGATTATTGTTGAACGATACATAAACGCACCCCGGGGTTCGTCAATCATGGAAATCTCTCAGGGACCCCAAACCAGTGAGTAGTAGTCAATGAAACGGGCCAGAATCGGCAAAACTGCAAGTGTTGATGACCGACACACAAACACACCCCGGTGTTCGTCAATCCTGGAAATCTTAGCGGGACACCAAAACTGAGTACTAGTCCATGAAACGGGCCAGAATCGGCCAAAACTGTGATTGTTGATGACCGACATGTAGCCACACCTTGGGGTTCAACAACCATGGAAATCGTTTTGGGACGCCAAAACGGTGAGTAATAGTCCACGAAACGGGTCAGAATCGACAAAAACCGCGAATGTTGATGACCGACATGTAAACGCACCCCTGGGTTCGTCAATCATGGAAATCACTCTGGACCCCAAAACAGTGAGTAGTACTCCACGAAACGGGCCAGAATCGGCCAAAACTGCGAGTGTTGATGACTGACACGTAAGCACACACTCGGTTCAACAACAATGGAAATCAATTTGGGACCGCAAAACAGTGAGTAATAGTCCAGGAAACGGGTCAGAATTGGCCAAAACTATGAGTCTTGATGTCCGACACTTAAAGCACCCTGGGGTTTGTTCATGAAAATCACTCCGGGACCCCAAAACAATGAGTAATAGTGCACGAAACGGGTCAGAATCGGCCAAAATTGCAAGTGTTGATGACCAAGATGTAATCGCACACTCGGGTCACCACCTATGGAAATCGCTTTGGGACCCCAAAACGGTGAGTAATAGTCCAAGAAACATGCAAGAATCGGCCAAAACTGTGAGTGTTGATGTCCGACATGTAAACGCACCCTTGGGTTCATGAAACGGGCAAGAATCGGCCAAAACTGCGATTGTAGATGACCGACACGTAAGCGCACCTCGGGGTTCAACAACTATGGAAATGGCTTTGGGATCCCAAAAAGAGTTAGTAATAGTCCGTGAAACGGGCCAGAATCGACAAAAACCGCGAGTGTTGATGACCGACACGAAAAGGCGTCCCTGGGTTCGTCAATCGTGGTAATCACTCCGGGACCCCAAAACAGTGATCAATAGCCAACGAAATGGGCCAGAATCGGCCCAAATTGTGAGTGTTGATGACCGACACGGAAACACACCCCAAGGTTCGTCAATCGCGGAAATCACTTTGGCAACCTAAAACCGAGTAATAGTCCAAGAAACGGGCCAGAACCGGGCCAAACTGCGAGTCTTGACGACCAACACGTAAGCACACCTTGGGGTACGACAACCATGGAAATCGCTTTGGGACCCCAAACGGTGAGTAATAGTCCATGAAAGAGCCCAGAATCGGCCAAATCTAGGATTATTGTTGAACGATACATAAACGCACCCCGGGGTTCGTCAATCATGGAAATCTCTCAGGGACCCCAAACCAGTGAGTAGTAGTCAATGAAACGGGCCAGAATCGGCAAAACTGCAAGTGTTGATGACCGACACACAAACACACCCCGGTGTTCGTCAATCGTGGAAATCTTAGCGGGACACCAAAACTGAGTACTAGTCCATGAAACGGGCCAGAATCGGCCAAAACTGTGATTGTTGATGACCGACACGTAGCCACACCTTGGGGTTCAACAACCATGGAAATCGTTTTGGGACGCCAAAACGGTGAGTAATAGTCCACGAAACGGGTCAGAATCGACAAAAACCGCGAATGTTGATGACCGACATGTAAACGCACCCCTGGGTTCGTCAATCATGGAAATCACTCTGGACCCCAAAACAGTGAGTAGTACTCCACGAAACGGGCCATAATCGGCCAAAACTGCGAGTGTTGATGACTGACACGTAAGCACACACTCGGTTCAACAACAATGGAAATCAATTTGGGACCGCAAAACAGTGAGTAATAGTCCAGGAAACGGGTCAGAATTGGCCAAAACTATGAGTCTTGATGTCAGACACTTAAACGCACCCTGGGGTTTGTTCATGAAAATCACTCCGGGACCCCAAAACAATGAGTAATAGTGCACGAAACGGGTCAGAATCGGCCAAAATTGCAAGTGTTGATGACCAAGATGTAATCGCACACTCGGGTCACCACCTATGGAAATCGCTTTGGGACCCCAAAACGGTGAGTAATAGTCCAAGAAAATGCAAGAATCGGCCAAAACTGAGAGTGTTGATGTCCGACATGTAAACGCACCCTTGGGTTCATGAAACGGGCAAGAATCGGCCAAAACTGCGATTGTAGATGACCGACACGTAAGCGCACCTCGGGGTTCAACAACTATGGAAATGGCTTTGGGACCCCAAAAACAGTTAGTAATAGTCCATGAAATGGGCCAGAATCGACAAAAACCGCGATTTTGATGACCGACACGAAAAGGCGTCCCTGGGTTCGTCAATCGTGGTAATCACTCCGGGACCCCAAAACAGTGATCAATAGCCAACGAAATGGGCCAGAATCGGCCCAAATTGTGAGTGTTGATGACCGACACGGAAACGCACCCCAAGGTTCGTCAATCGCGGAAATCACTTTGGCAACCTAAAACTGAGTAATAGTCCAAGAAACGGGCCAGAACCGGGCCAAACTGCGAGTCTTGACGACCAACACGTAAGCACACCTTGGGGTTCGACAACCATGGAAATCGCTTTGGGACCCCAAACGGTGAGTAATAGTCCATGAAAGAGCCCAGAATCGGCCAAATCTAGGATTATTGATGAACGATACATAAACGCACCCCGGGGTTTGTCAATCATGGAAATCTCTCAGGGACCCCCAACAAGTGAGTATTAGTCAATGAAACGGGCCAGAATCGGCAAAACTGCAAGTGTTGATGACCGACACACAAACACACCCCGGTGTTCGTCAATCGTGGAAATCTTAGCGGGACACCAAAACTGAGTACTAGTCCATGAAACGGGCCAGAATCGGCCAAAACTGTGATTGTTGATGACCGACACGTAGCCACACCTTGGGGTTCAACAACCATGGAAATCGTTTTGGGACGCCAAAACGGTGAGTAATAGTCCACGAAACGGGTCAGAATCGACAAAAACCGCGAATGTTGATGACCGACATGTAAACGCACCCCTGGGTTCGTCAATCATGGAAATCACTCTGGACCCCAAAACAGTGAGTAGTACTCCACGAAACGGGCCATAATCGGCCAAAACTGCGAGTGTTGATGACTGACACGTAAGCACACACTCGGTTCAACAACAATGGAAATCAATTTGGGACCGCAAAACAGTGAGTAATAGTCCAGGAAACGGGTCAGAATTGGCCAAAACTATGAGTCTTGATGTCAGACACTTAAACGCACCCTGGGGTTTGTTCATGAAAATCACTCCGGGACCCCAAAACAATGAGTAATAGTGCACGAAACGGGTCAGAATCGGCCAAAATTGCAAGTGTTGATGACCAAGATGTAATCGCACACTCGGGTCACCACCTATGGAAATCGCTTTGGGACCCCAAAACGGTGAGTAATAGTCCAAGAAAATGCAAGAATCGGCCAAAACTGAGAGTGTTGATGTCCGACATGTAAACGCACCCTTGGGTTCATGAAACGGGCAAGAATCGGCCAAAACTGCGATTGTAGATGACCGACACGTAAGCGCACCTCGGGGTTCAACAACTATGGAAATGGCTTTGGGACCCCAAAAACAGTTAGTAATAGTCCATGAAA
>NW_021283668.1:29318-31024 GCF_002162155.2 Triticum dicoccoides
GAAAATCACTCCGGGACCCCAAAACAATGAGTAATAGTGCACGAAACGGGTCAGAATCGGCCAAAATTGCAAGTGTTGATGACCAAGATGTAATCGCACACTCGGGTCACCACCTATGGAAATCGCTTTGGGACCCCAAAACGGTGAGTAATAGTCCAAGAAACATGCAAGAATCGGCCAAAACTGAGAGTGTTGATGTCCGACATGTAAACGCACCCTTGGGTTCATGAAACGGGCAAGAATCGGCCAAAACTGCGATTGTAGATGACCGACACGTAAGCGCACCTCGGGGTTCAACAACTATGGAAATGGCTTTGGGACCCCAAAAACAGTTAGTAATAGTCCATGAAACGGGCCAGAATTGACAAAAACCGCGAGTGTTGATGACCGACACGAAAAGGCGTCCCTGGGTTCGTCAATCGTGGTAATCACTCCGGGACCCCAAAAAGTGATCAATAGCCAACGAAATGGGCCAGAATCGGCCCAAATTGTGAGTGTTGATGACCGACACGGAAACGCACCCCAAGGTTCGTCAATCGCGGAAATCACTTTGGCAACCTAAAACTGAGTAATAGTCCAAGAAACGGGCCAGAACCGGGCCAAACTGCGAGTCTTGACGACCAACACGTAAGCACACCTTGGGGTTCGACAACCATGGAAATCGCTTTGGGACCCCAAACGGTGAGTAATAGTCCATGAAAGAGCCCAGAATCGGCCAAATCTAGGATTATTGATGAACGATACATAAACGCACCACGGGGTTCGTCAATCATGGAAATCTCTCAGGGACCCCAAATCAGTGAGTAGTAGTCAATGAAACGGGCCAGAATCGGCAAAACTGCAAGTGTTGATGACCGACACACAAACACACCCCGGTGTTCGTCAATCGTGGAAATCTTAGCGGGACACCAAAACTGAGTACTAGTCCATGAAACGGGCCAGAATCGGCCTAAACTGTTATTGTTGATGACCGACACGTAGCCACACCTTGGGGTTCAACAACCATGGAAATCGTTTTGGGACGCCAAAACGGTGAGTAATAGTCCAGGAAACGGGTCAGAATCGACAAAAACCGCGAATGTTGATGACCGACATGTAAACGCACCCCTGGGTTCGTCAATCATGGAAATCACTCTGGACCCCAAAACAGTGAGTAGTACTCCACGAAACGGGCCATAATCGGCCAAAACTGCGAGTGTTGATGACTGACACGTAAGCACACACTCGGTTCAACAACAATGGAAATCAATTTGGGACCGCAAAACAGTGAGTAATAGTCCAGGAAACGGGTCAGAATTGGCCAAAACTATGAGTCTTGATGTCAGACACTTAAACGCACCCTGGGGTTTGTTCAAGAAAATCACTCCGGGACCCCAAAACAATGAGTAATAGTGCACGAAACGGGTCAGAATCGGCCAAAATTGCAAGTGTTGATGACCAAGATGTAATCGCACACTCGGGTCACCACCTATGGAAATCGCTTTGGGACCCCAAAACGGTGAGTAATAGTCCAAGAAACATGCAAGAATCGGCCAAAACTGAGAGTGTTGATGTCCGACATGTAAACGCACCCTTGGGTTCATGAAACGGGCAAGAATCGGCCAAAACTGCGATTGTAGATGACCGACACGTAAGCGCACCTCGGGGTTCAACAACTATGGAAATGGCTTTGGGACCCCAAAAACAGTTAGTAATAGTCCATGAAA
>NW_021283668.1:31248-39547 GCF_002162155.2 Triticum dicoccoides
CACCCCAAGGTTCGTCAATCGCGGAAATCACTTTGGCAACCTAAAACTGAGTAATAGTCCAAGAAACGGGCCAGAACCGGGCCAAACTGCGAGTCTTGACGACCAACACGTAAGCACACCTTGGGGTTCGACAACCATGGAAATCGCTTTGGGACCCCAAACGGTGAGTAATAGTCCATGAAAGAGCCCAGAATCGGCCAAATCTAGGATTATTGATGAACGATACATAAACGCACCACGGGGTTCGTCAATCATGGAAATCTCTCAGGGACCCCAAATCAGTGAGTAGTAGTCAATGAAACGGGCCAGAATCGGCAAAACTGCAAGTGTTGATGACCGACACACAAACACACCCCGGTGTTCGTCAATCGTGGAAATCTTAGCGGGACACCAAAACTGAGTACTAGTCCATGAAACGGGCCAGAATCGGCCAAAAATGTGATTGTTGATGACCGACACGTAGCCACACCTTGGGGTTCAACAACCATGGAAATCGTTTTGGGACGCCAAAACGGTGAGTAATAGTCCATGAAACGGGTCAGAATCGACAAAAACCGCGAATGTTGATGACCGACATGTAAACGCACCCCTGGGTTCGTCAATCATGGAAATCACTCTGGACCCCAAAACAGTGAGTAGTACTCCACGAAACGGGCCAGAATCGGCCAAAACTGCGAGTGTTGATGACTGACACGTAAGCACACACTCGGTTCAACAACAATGGAAATCAATTTGGGACCGCAAAACAGTGTGTAATAGTCCAGGAAACGGGTCAGAATTGGCCAAAACTATGAGTCTTGATGTCCGACACTTAAACGCACCCTGGGGTTTGTTCATGAAAATCACTACGGGACCCCAAAACAATGAGTAATAGTGCAAGAAACGGGTCAGAATCGGCCAAAATTGCAAGTGTTGATGACCAAGATGTAATCGCACACTCGGGTCACCACCTATGGAAATCGCTTTGGGACCCCAAAACGGTGAGTAATAGTCCAAGAAACATGCAAGAATCGGCCAAAACTGAGAGTGTGGATGTCCGACATGTAAACGCACCCTTGGGTTCATGAAACGGGCAAGAATCGGCCAAAACTGCGACTGTAGATGACCGACACGTAAGCGCACCTCGGGGTTCAACAACTATGGAAATGGCTTTGGGACTCCAAAAACAGTTAGTAATAGTCCATGAAACGGGCCAGAATCGACAAAAACCGCGAGTGTTGATGACCGACACGGAAAGGCGTCCCTGGGTTCGTCAATCGTGGTAATCACTCCGGGACCCCAAAACAGTGATCAATAGCCAACGAAATGGGCCAGAATCGGCCAAAATTGTGAGTGTTGATGACCG
The DNA here is from genome assembly GCF_002162155.2 of Triticum dicoccoides. Lineage (NCBI taxonomy): Eukaryota > Viridiplantae > Streptophyta > Magnoliopsida > Poales > Poaceae > Triticum > Triticum dicoccoides. The sequence goes on from NW_021283668.1 coordinate 32,594, forward strand.
ACACGGAAACGCACCCCAAGGTTCGTCAATCGCGGAAATCACTTTGGCAACCTAAAACTGAGTAATAGTCCAAGAACCGGGCCAGAACCGGGCCAAACTGCGAGTCTTGACGACCAACACGTAAGCACACCTTGGGGTTCGACAACCATGGAAATCGCTTTGGGACCCCAAACGGTGAGTAATAGTCCATGAAAGAGCCCAGAATCGGCCAAATCTAGGATTATTGATGAACGATACATAAACGCACCCCGGGGTTCGTCAATCATGGAAATCTCTCAGGGACCCCAAACCAGTGAGTAGTAGTCAATGAAACGGGCCAGAATCGGCAAAACTGCAAGTGTTGATGACCGACACACAAACACACCCCGGTGTTCGTCAATCGTGGATATCTTAGCGGGACACCAAAACTGAGTACTAGTCCATGAAACGGGCCAGAATCGGCCAAAACTGTGATTGTTGATGACCGACACGTAGCCACACCTTGGGGTTCAACAACCATGGAAATCGTTTTGGGACGCCAAAACGGTGAGTAATAGTCCACGAAACGGGTCAGAATCGACAAAAACCGCGAATGTTGATGACCGACATGTAAACGCACCCCTGGGTTCGTCAATCATGGAAATCACTCTGGACCCCAAAACAGTGAGTACTACTCCACGAAACGGGCCAGAATCGGCCAAAACTGCGAGTGTTGATGACTGACACGTAAGCACACACTCGGTTCAACAACAATGGAAATCAATTTGGGACCGCAAAACAGTGAGTAATAGTCCAGGAAACGGGTCAGAATTGGCCAAAACTATGAGTCTTGATGTCCGACACTTAAACGCACCCTGGGGTTTGTTCATGAAAATCACTCCGGGACCCCAAAACAATGAGTAATAGTGCACGAAACGGGTCAGAATCGGCCAAAATTGCAAGTGTTGATGACCAAGATGTAATCGCACACTCGGGTCACCACCTATGGAAATCGCTTTGGGACCCCAAAACGGTGAGTAATAGTCCAAGAAACATGCAAGAATCGGCCAAAACTGTGAGTGTTGATGTCCGACATGTAAACGCACCCTTGGGTTCATGAAACGGGCAAGAATCGGCCAAAACTGCGATTGTAGATGACCGACACGTAAGCGCACCTCGGGGTTCAACAACTATGGAAATGGCTTTGGGACCCCAAAAACAGTTAGTAATAGTCCATGAAACGGGCCAGAATCGACAAAAACCGCGAGTGTTGATGACCGACACGAAAAGGCGTCCCTGGGTTCGTCAATCGTGGTAATCACTCCGGGACCCCAAAACAGTGATCAATAGCCAACGAAATGGGCCAGAATCGGCCCAAATTGTGAGTGTTGATGACCGACACGGAAACGCACCCCAAGGTTCGTCAATCACGGAAATCACTTTGGCAACCTAAAACTGAGTAATAGTCCAAGAAACGGGCCAGAACCGGGCCAAACTGCGAGTCTTGACGACCAACACGTAAGCACACCTTGGGGTTCGACAACCATGGAAATCGCTTTGGGACCCCAAACGGTGAGTAATAGTCCATGAAAGAGCCCAGAATCGGCCAAATCTAGGATTATTGATGAACGATACATAAACGCACCACGGGGTTCGTCAATCATGGAAATCTCTCAGGGACCCCAAATCAGTGAGTAGTAGTCAATGAAACGGGCCAGAATCGGCAAAACTGCAAGTGTTGATGACCGACACACAAACACACCCCGGTGTTCGTCAATCGTGGAAATCTTAGCGGGACACCAAAACTGAGTACTAGTCCATGAAACGGGCCAGAATCGGCCAAAACTGTGATTGTTGATGACCGACACGTAGCCACACCTTGGGGTTCAACAACCATGGAAATCGTTTTGGGACGCCAAAACGGTGAGTAATAGTCCACGAAACGGGTCAGAATCGACAAAAACCGCGAATGTTGATGACCGACATGTAAACGCACCCCTGGGTTCGTCAATCATGGAAATCACTCTGGACCCCAAAACAGTTAGTAGTACTCCACGAAACGGGCCAGAATTGGCCAAAACTGCGAGTGTTGATGACTGACACGTAAGCACACACTCGGTTCAACAACAATGGAAATCAATTTGGGACCGCAAAACAGTGAGTAATAGTCCAGGAAACGGGTCAGAATTGGCCAAAACTATGAGTCTTGATGTCCGACACTTAAACGCACCCTGGGGTTTGTTCATGAAAATCACTCCGGGACCCCAAAACAATGAGTAATAGTGCACGAAACGGGTCAGAATCGGCCAAAATTGCAAGTGTTGATGACCAAGATGTAATCGCACACTCGGGTCACCACCTATGGAAATCGCTTTGGGACCCCAAAACGGTGAGTAATAGTCCAAGAAACATGCAAGAATCGGCCAAAACTGTGAGTGTTGATGTCCGACATGTAAACGCACCCTTAGGTTCAGGAAACGGGCAACAATCGGCCAAAACTGCGATTGTAGATGACCGACACGTAAGCGCACCTCGGGGTTCAACAACTATGGAAATGGCTTTGGGACCCCAAAAACAGTTAGTAATAGTCCATGAAACGGGCCAGAATCGACAAAAACCGCGAGTGTTGATGACCGACACGAAAAGGCGTCCCTGGGTTCGTCAATCGTGGTAATCACTCCGGGACCCCAAAACAGTGATCAATAGCCAACGAAATGGGCCAGAATTGGCCCAAATTGTGAGTGTTGATGACCGACACGGAAACGCACCCCAAGGTTCGTCAATCGCGGAAATCACTTTGGCAACCTAAAACTGAGTAATAGTCCAAGAAATGGGCCAGAACCGGCCCAAACTGTGAGTCTTGACGACCAACACGTAAGCACACCTTGGGGTTCGACAACCATGGAAATCGCTTTGGGACCCCAAACGGTGAGTAATAGTCCATGAAAGAGCCCAGAATCGGCCAAATCTAGGATTATTGATGAACGATACATAAACGCACCCCGGGGTTCGTCAATCATGGAAATCTCTCAGGGACCCCAAATCAGTGAGTAGTAATCAATGAAACGGGCCAGAATCGGCAAAACTGCAAGTGTTGATGACCGACACACAAACACACCCCGGTGTTCATCAATCGTGGAAATCTTAGCGGGACACCAAAACTGAGTACTAGTCCATGAAACGGGCCAGAATCGGCCAAAAATGTGATTGTTGATGACCGACACGTAGCCACACCTTGGGGTTCAACAACCATGGAAATCGTTTTGGGACGCCAAAACGGTGAGTAATAGTCCACGAAACGGGTCAGAATCGACAAAAACCGCGAATGTTGATGACCGACATGTAAACGCACCCCAGGGTTCGTCAATCATGGAAATCACTCTGGACCCCAAAACAGTGAGTACTCTCCACGAAACGGGCCAGAATCGGCCAAAACTGCGAGTGTTGATGACTGACACGTAAGCGCACACTCGGTTCTAAAACAATGGAAATCAATTTGGGACCGCAAAACAGTGAGTAATAGTCCAGGAAACGGGTCAGAATTGGCCAAAACTATGAGTCTTGATGTCCGACACTTAAACGCACCCTGGGGTTTGTTCATGAAAATCACTCCGGGACCCCAAAACAATGAGTAATAGTGCAAGAAACGGGTCAGAATCGGCCAAAATTGCAAGTGCTGATGACCAAGATGTAATCGCACACTCGGGTCACCACCTATGGAAATTGCTTTGGGACCCCAAAACGGTGAGTAATAGTCCAAGAAACATGCAAGAATCGGCCAAAACTGTGAGTGTTGATGTCCGACATGTAAACGCACCCTTGGGTTCATGAAACGGGCAAGAATCGGCCAAAACTGCGATTGTAGATGACCGACACGTAAGCGCACCTCGGGGTTCAACAACTATGGATATGGCTTTGGGACCCCAAAAACATTGAGTAATAGTCCACGAAACGGGCCAGAATCGACAAAAACCGCGAGTGTTGATGACCGACACGAAAAGGCGTCCCGGGGTTCGTCAATCGTTTAAATCACTCCAGGTCCCCAAAATAATGACCAATAGCCAACGAAATGGGCTAGAATCGGCCAAAATTGTGAGTGTTGATGACCGACACGTAAACGCACCCCAGGGTTCGTCAATCGTGGAAATCAATTTGGCAACCTAAAACTGAGTAACAGTCCAAGAAACGGGCCAGAACCGGCCCAAACTGCGAGTCTTGGCGACCAACACATAAGCACATCTTGGGGTTCGACAACCATGGAAATCGCTTTGGGACCCCAAACGATGAGTAATAGTCCATGAAAGAGCCCAGAATCGGCCAAATCTAGGATTATTGATGAACGATACATAAACGCACCCCGGGGTTCGTCAATCATGGAAATCTCTCAGGGACCCCAAATCAGTGAGTAGTAGTCAATGAAACGGGCCAGAATCGGCAAAACTGCAAGTGTTGATGACCGACACACAAACACACCCCGGTGTTCATCAATCGTGGAAATCTTAGCGGGACACCAAAACTGAGTACTAGTCCATGAAACGGGCCAGAATCGGCCAAAAATGTGATTGTTGATGACCGACACGTAGCCACACCTTGGGGTTCAACAACCATGGAAATCGTTTTGGGACGCCAAAACGGTGAGTAATAGTCCACGAAACGGGTCAGAATCGACAAAAACCGCGAATGTTGATGACCGACATGTAAACGCACCCCTGGGTTCGTCAATCATGGAAATCACTCTGGACCCCAAAACAGTGAGTACTACTCCACGAAACGGGCCAGAATCAGCCAAAACTGCGAGTGTTGATGACTGACACGTAAGCACACACTCGGTTCTAAAACAATGGAAATCAATTTGGGACCGCAAAACAGTGAGTAATAGTCCAGGAAACGGGTCAGAATTGGCCAAAACTATGAGTCTTGATGTCCGACACTTAAACGCACCCTGGGATTTGTTCATGAAAATCACTTCGGGACCCCAAAACAATGAGTAATAGTGCACGAAACGGGTCAGAATCGGCCAAAATTGCAAGTGTTGATGACCAAGATGTAATCGCACACTCGGGTCACCACCTATGGAAATCGCTTTGGGACCCCAAAATGGTGAGTAATAGTCCAAGAAACATGCAAGAATCGGCCAAAACTGTGAGTGTTGATGTCCGACATGTAAACGCACCCTTGGGTTCATGAAACGGGCAAGAATCGGCCAAAACTGCGATTGTAGATGACCGACACATAAGCGCACCTCGGGGTTCAACAACTATGGATATGGCTTTGGCACCCCAAAAACATTGAGTAATAGTCCACGAAACGGGCCAGAATCGACAAAAACCGCGAGTGTTGATGACCGACACGAAAGGGCGTCCCGGGGTTCGTCAATCGTTTAAATCACTCCGGGACCCCAAAATAGTGATCAATAGCCAACGAAATGGCCTAGAATCGGCCAAAATTGTGAGTGTTTATGACCGACACGTAAACGCACCCCAGGGTTCGTCAATCGTGGAAATCAATTTGGTAACCTAAAACTGAGTAACAGTCCAAGAAACGGGCCAGAACCGGCCCAAACTGCGAGTCTTGGCGACCAACACGTAAGCACATCTTGGGGTTCGACAACCATGGAAATCGCTTTGGGACCCCAAACGATGAGTAATAGTCCATGAAAGAGCCCAGAATCGGCCAAATCTAGGATTATTGATGAACGATACATAAACGCACCCCGGGGTTCGTCAATCATGGAAATCTCTCAGGGACCCCAAATCAGTGAGTAGTAGTCAATGAAACGGGCCAGAATCGGCAAAACTGCAAGTGTTGATGACCGACACACAAACACACCCCGGTGTTCATCAATCGTGGAAATCTTAGCGGGACACCAAAACTGAGTACTAGTCCATGAAACGGGCCAGAATCGGCCAAAAATGTGATTGTTGATGACCGACACGTAGCCACACCTTGGGGTTCAACAACCATGGAAATCGTTTTGGGACGCCAAAACGGTGAGTAATAGTCCACGAAACGGGTCAGAATCGACAAAAACCGCGAATGTTGATGACCGACATGTAAACGCACCCCTGGGTTCGTCAATCATGGAAATCACTCTGGACCCCAAAACAGTGAGTACTACTCCACGAAACGGGCCAGAATCGGCCAAAACATCGAGTGTTGATGACTGACACGTAAGCACACACTCGGTTCAACAACAATGGAAATCAATTTGGGACCGCAAAACAGTGAGTAATAGTCCAGGAAACGGGTCAGAATTGGCCAAAACTATGAGTCTTGATGTCCGACACTTAAACGCACCCTGGGATTTGTTCATGAAAATCACTCCGGGACCCCAAAACAATGAGTAATAGTGCACGAAACGGGTCAGAATCGGCCAAAATTGCAAGTGTTGATGACCAAGATGTAATCGCACACTCGGGTCACCACCTATAGAAATCGCTTTGGGACCCCAAAACGGTGAGTAATAGTCCAAGAAACATGCAAGAATCGGCCAAAACTGTGAGTGTTGATGTCCGACATGTAAACGCACCCTTGGGTTCATGAAACGGGCAAGAATCGGCCAAAACTACGATTGTAGATGACCGACACGTAAGCGCACCTCGGGGTTCAACAACTATGGATATGGCTTTGGGACCCCAAAAACATTGAGTAATAGTCCACGAAACGGGCCAGAATCGACAAAAACCGCGAGTGTTGATGACCGACACGAAAAGGCGTCCCGGGGTTCGTCAATCGTTTAAATCACTCCGGGTCCCCAAAATAGTGATCAATAGCCAACGAAATGGGCTAGAATCGGCCAAAATTGTGAGTGTTGATGACCGACACATAAACGCACCCCAGGGTTCGTCAATCGTGGAAATCAATTTGGCAACCTAAAACTGAGTAACAGTCCAAGAAACGGGCCAGAACCGGCCCAAACTGCGAGTCTTGGCGACCAACACGTAAGCACATCTTGGGGTTCGACAACCATGGAAATCGCTTTGGGACCCCAAACGA
>NW_021283668.1:41450-64648 GCF_002162155.2 Triticum dicoccoides
GTCAATCGTTGAAATCTTAGCTGGACACCAAAACTGAGTAATAGTCCATGAAACGATCCAGAATCGGCCAAAAATGTGATTGTTGATGACCGACACATAGCCACACCTTGGGGTTCAACAACCATGGAAATTGTTTTGGGACGAAACGGTGAGTAATAGTCCACGAAACGGGGCAGAATCGACAAAAACCACGAATGTTGATGACCGACACATAAACGCACCCCTGGGTTCATCAATCATGGAAATCACTCTGGACCCAAAAACAGTGAGTAGTACTCCATGAAACGGGCCAGAATCAGCCAAAACTGCGAGTGTTGATGACTGACACGTAAGCACACACTCGGTTCAACAACAATGGAAATCAATTTGGGACCGCAAAACAGTGAGTAATAGTCCAGGAAACGGGACAGAATTGGCCAAAACTATGAGTCTTGATGTCCGACACTTAAACGCACCCTGGGGTTTGTTCATGAAAATCACTCCGGGACCCCAAAACAATGAGTAATAGTGCACGAAACGGGTCAGAATCGGCCAAAATTGCAAGTGTTGATGACCAAGATGTAATCGCACACTCGGGTCACCACCTATGGAAATCGCTTTGGGACCCCAAAACGGTGAGTAATAGTCCAAGAAACATGCAAGAATCGGCCAAAACTGTGAGTGTTGATGTCCGACATGTAAACGCACCCTTGGGTTCATGAAACGGGCAAGAATCGGCCAAAACTGCGATTGTAGATGACCGACACGTAAGCGCACCTCGGGGTTCAACAACTATGGATATGGCTTTGGGACCCCAAAAACATTGAGTAATAGTCCACGAAACGGGCCAGAATCGACAAAAACCGCGAGTGTTGATGACCGACACGAAAAGGCGTCCCGGGGTTCGTCAATCGTTTAAATCACTCCGGGACCCCAAAACAGTGATCAATAGCCAACGAAATGGGCTAGAATCGGCCAAAATTGTGAGTGTTGATGACCGACACGTAAACGCACCCCAGGGTTCGTCAATCGTGGAAATCAATTTGGCAACCTAAAACTGAGTAACCGTCCAAGAAACGAGCCAGAACCGGCCCAAACTGCGAGTCTTGGCGACCAACACGTAAGCACATCTTGGGGTTCGACAACCATGGAAATCGCTTTGGGACCCCAAACGATGAGTAATAGTCCATGAAAGAGCCCAGAATCGACCAAATCTAGGATTATTGATGAACGATACATAAACGCACCCCGGGGTTCGTCAATCATGGAAATCTCTCAGGGACCCCAAATCAGTGAGTAATAGTCCATGAAACGGGCCAGAATCGGCAAAACTGCAACTGTTGATGACCGACACATAAACACACCCCGGTGTTCGTCAATCGTTGAAATCTTAGCTGGACACCAAAACTGAGTAATAGTCCATGAAACGATCCAGAATCGGCCAAAAATGTGATTGTTGATGACCGACACATAGCCACACCTTGGGGTTCAACAACCATGGAAATCGTTTTGGGACGAAACGGTGAGTAATAGTCCACGAAACGGGGCAGAATCGACAAAAACCACGAATGTTGATGACCGACACATAAACGCACCCCTGGGTTCGTCAATCATGGAAATCACTCCTGTACCCCAAAACAGTGAGTTGTACTCCACGAAACGGGCCAGAATCGGCCAAAACTGCGACTATTGATGACCGACACATAAGCGCACACTAGGTTCAACAACTATGGAAATCGCTTCAGGACCGCAAAACGGTGAGTAATAGTCCACGAAACGGGTCAAAATTGGCAAAAACTATGAGTCTTGATGTTCGACACTTAAAGGCATCCCTGGGTTCGTCAATCATGGAAATCACTCCTGGACCCCAAAACAGTGAGTAGTACTCCATGAAACCGGCCAGAATCGGCCAAAACTGCGACTGTTGATGACCGACACATAAGCGCACACTGGGTTCAGCAACTATGGAAATCGCTTCGGGACCGCAAAACGGTGAGTAATAGTCCACGAAACGGGTCAAAATTTGCCAAAACTATGAGTCTTGATGTCCGACACTTAAATGCAACCTGGGATTTGTTGATCGGGAAAATCACTCCGGGACCCCAAAACAGTGAGTAATAGTACACGAAACGGGTCAGAATCGGCCAAAATTGTGAGTGTTGATGACCAAGATGTAATCGCACACTCGGGTCACCACCTATGGAAATCGCTTTGGCACCCCAAAACGGTGAGTAATAGTCCACGACACAGGCAAGAATCGGCGAAAACTGTGAGTGCTGATGTCCGACACATAAACGCACCCTGGGTTCATGAAACGGGCCAGAATCGGCCAAAACTGCGATTGTAGATGACCGACACGTAAGCACACCTCGGGGTTCAACAACTACGGAAATGGCTTTGGGACCCCAAAAACAGTTAGTAATAGTCCATGAAACGGGCTAGAATCGACAAAAACCGCGAGTGTTGATGACCGACACGAAAAGGCGTCCTGGGGTTCGTCAATCGTGGAAATCACTCTGGGACCCCAAAACAGTGATCAATAGCCAACGAAATGGGCCAGAATCGGCCAAAATTGTGAGTGTTGATGACCGACACGTAAACGCACCCCAGGGTTCGTCAATCGTGGAAATCACTTTGGCAACCTAAGACTGAGTAATAGTCCAAGAAACGGGCCAGAACCGGCCCAAACTGCGAGTCTTGACGACCAACACGTAAGCACACCTTGGGGTTCGACAACCATGGAAATCTCTTTGGAACCCCAAACGGTGAGTAATAGTCCATGAAAGAGCCCAGAATCGGCCAAATCTAGGATTATTGATGAACGATACATAAACGCACCCCGGGGTTCGTCAATCATGGAAATCTCTCAGGGACCCCAAATCAGTGAGTAATAGTCCATGAAACGGGCCAGAATCGGCAAAACTGCAAGTGTTGATGATCGACACATAAACACACCCCGGTGTTCGTCAACCGTGGAAATCTTAGCGGGACACCAAAACTGAGTAATAGTCCATGAAATGGGCCAGAATCGGCCAAAAATGTGATTGTTGATGACCGACACGTAGCCACACCTTGGGGTTCAACAACCATCGAAATCGTTTTGGGACGCCAAAACGGTGAGTAATAGTCCATGAAACGGGTCAGAATCGACAAAAACCACGAATGTTGATGACCGACACATAAACGCACCCCTGGGTTCGTCAATCATGGAAATCACTCCAGGACCCCAAAACAGTGAGTAGTACTCCACGAAACGGGCCAGAATCGGCCAAAACTACGACTGTTGATGTCCGACACATAAGCGCACACTGGGTTCAACAACTATGGAAATCGCTTCAGGACCGCAAAACGGTGAGTAATAGTCCACGAAACGGGTCAAAATTGGCCAAAACTATGAGTCTTGATGTCCGACACTTAAATGCACCCTGGGGTTTGTTGATCGTGAAAATCATTCTGGGACCCCAAAACAGTGAGTAATAGTCTACGAAACGGGTCAGAATCGGCCAAAATTGCGAGTGTTGATGACCAAGATGTAATCGCACACTCGGGTCACCACCTATGGAAATCGCTTTGGGACCCCAAAACTGTGAGTAATAGTCCACGAAACAGGCAAGAATCGGCGAAAACTATGAGTGTTGATGTCCGACACGTAAACGCACCTTGGGTTCATGAAACGGGCCAGAATCGACCAAAACTGCGATTGTAGATGACTGACACATAAGCGCACCTCGGGGTTCAACAACTATGGAAATGGCTTTGGGACCCCAAAAACAGTGAGTAGTAGTCCATGAAACGGGCCAGAATCGACAAAAACCGCGAGTGTTGATGACCGACACGAAAAGGCGTCCTGGGGTTCGTGAATCGTGGAAATCACTTTGGCAACCTAAAACTGAGTAATAGTCCAAGAAACGGGCCAGAACCGGCCCAAACTGCGAGTCTTGACGACCAACACGTAAGCACACCTTGGGGTTCGACAACCATGGAAATCGCTCTGGGACCCCAAACGGTGAGTAATAGTCCATGAAAGAGCCCAGAATCGGCCAAATCTAGGATTATTGATGAACGATACATAAACGCACCCCGGGGTTCGTCAATCATGGAAATCTCTCAGGGACCCCAAATCAGTGAGTAATAGTCCATGAAACGGGCCAGAATCGGCAAAACTGCAAGTGTTGATGATCGACACATAAACACACCCCGGTGTTCATCAACCGTGGAAATCTTAGCGTTACACCAAAATTGAGTAATAGTCCATGAAACGGGCGAGAATCAGCCAAAAATGTGATTGTTGATGACCGACACGTAGCCACACCTTGGGGTTCAACAACCATGGAAATCGTTTTGGGACGCCAAAACGGTGAGTAATAGTCCACGAAACGGGTCAGAATCGACAAAAACCACGAATGTTGATGACCGACACATAAACGCACCCCTGGGTTCGTCAATCATGGAAATCACTCCTGGACCCCAAAACAGTGAGTAGTACTCCACGAAACGGGCCAGAATCGGCCAAAACTACGACTGTTGATGTCCGACACATAAGCGCACAATAGGTTCAACAACTATGGAAATCGCTTCAGGACCGCAAAACGGTGAGTAATAGTCCACGAAACGGGTCAAAATTGGCCAAAACTATGAGTCTTGATGTCCGACACTTAAATGCACCCTGGGGTTTGTTGATCGTGAAAATCATTCTGGGACCCCAAAACAGTGAGTAATAGTCTACGAAACGTGTCAGAATCAGCCAAAATTGCGAGTGTTGATGACCAAGATGTAATCGCACACTCGGGTCACCACCTATGGAAATCGCTTTGGGACCCCAAAACTGTGAGTAATAGTCCACGAAATAGGCAAGAATCAGCGAAAACTATGAGTGTTGATGTCCGACACGTAAACGCACCTTGGGTTCATGAAACGGGCCAGAATCGACCAAAACTGCGATTGTAGATGACCGACACATAAGCGCACCTCGGGGTTCAACAACTATGGAAATGGCTTTGGGACCCCAAAAACAGTGAGTAGTAGTCCATGAAACGGGCCAGAATCGACAAAAACCGCGAGTGTTGATGACCGACATGAAAAGGCGTCCCGGGGTTCGTCAATCGGGGAAATCTCTCCGGGACCCCAAAACAGTGATCAATAGCCAACGAAATGGGCCAGAATGCCAAAATTGTGAGTGTTGATGACCGACACGTAAACGCACCCCAGGGTTCGTCAATCGTGGAAATAACTTCGGCAACCTAAAACTGAGCAATAGTCCAAGAAACGGGCCAGATCCTGCCCAAACTGCGAGTCTTGATGACCAACACGTAAGCACACCTTGGGGTTCGACAACCATGGAAATCGCTTTGAGACCCCAAACGGTGAGTAATAGTCCAGGAAAGAGCCCAGAATCGGCCAAATCTTGGATTATTGATGAAAGATACATAAAAGCACCCCGTGGTTCGTCAATCATGGAAATCTCTCAGGGACCCCAAATCAGTGAGTAGTAGTCAATGAAACGGGCCAGAATCGGCAAAACTGCAAGTGTTGATGACCGACACACAAACACACCCCGGTTTTCATCAATCGTGGAAATCTTAGCGGGACACCAAAACTGAGTAATAGTCCATGAAACGGTCCAGAATCGGCCAAAACTGTGATTGTTGATGACCGACACGTAGCCACACCTTGGGGTTCAACAACCATTGAAATCGTTTTGGGACGCCAAAACGGTGAGTAATAGTCCACGAAACGGGTCAGAATCGACAAAAACCGTGAATGTTGATGACCGACATGTAAACGCAGCCCTGGGTTCGTCAATCATAGAAATCACTCCTGGACCCCAAAACAGTGAGTAGTACTCCACGAAACGGGCCAGAATCGGCCAAAACTGTGACTGTTGATGACCGACACATAAGCGCACAGTGGGTTCAACAACTATGGAAATCGCTTCGGGACCGCAAAACGGTGAGTAATAGTCCACGAAACGGGTCAGAATTGGCCAAAACTATGAGTCTTCATGTCCGACACTTAAACGCACCCTGGGTTTGTTAATCATGAAAATCACTCCGGGACCCCAAAACAATGAGTAATAGTCCACGAAACGGGTCAGAATCGGCCAAAATTGCAAGTGTTGATGACCAAGATGTAATCGCACACTCGGGTCACCACGTATGGAAATCGCTTTGGGACCCCAAAACGGTGAGTACTAGTCCACGAAACAGGCAAGAATCGGCGAAAACTATGAGTGTTGATGTCCGACACATAAACGCACCCTGGGGTTCATGAAACGGGCCAGAATCGGCCAAAACTGCGATTGTAGATGACCGACACGTAAGCGCACCTCGGGGTTCAACAACTATGGAAATCGCTTTGGGACCCCAAAAACAGTGAGTAATAGTCCACGAAACGGGCCAGAATCGACAAAAACCGCGAGTGTTGATGACCGACACGAAAAGGCGTCCCGGGGTTCGTCAATTGTGGAAATCACTCCGGGACCCCAAAACAGTGATCAATAGCCAACGAAATGGGCCAGAATCAGCCAAAATTGTGAGTGTTGATGACCGACACGTAAACGCACCCCAGGGTTCGTCAATCGTGGAAATCACTTCGGCAACCTAAAACTGAGTAATAGTCCAAGAAACGGGCCAGAACCGTCCCAAACTGCGAGTCTTGACGACAAACACGTAAGCACACCTTGGGGTTCGACAACCATGGAAATCGCTTTGGCACCCCAAACGATGAGTAATAGTCCCGGAAAGAGCCCAGAATCGGCCAAATCTAGCATTATTGATGAACAATACATAAACGCACCCCGAGGTTTGTCAATCATGGAAATCTCTCACGGACCCCAAATCAGTGAGTAATAGTCCATGAAACGGGCCAGAATCGGCAAAACTGCAAGTGTTGATGACCGACACATAAACACACCCCGGTGTTCGTCAATCGTGAAAATCTTAGCGGGACACCAAAACTGAGTAATAGTCCATGAAACGGGCCAGAATCGGCCAAAACTGTGATTGTTGATGACCGATACGTAGCCACACCTTGGGGTTCAACAACCATGGAAATCGTTTTGGGACGCCAAAACGGTGAGTAATAGTCCATGAAACGGGTCAGAATCGACAAAAACCGCGAATGTTGATGACCGACACGTAAACGCACCCCTGGGTGGATCAATCATGGAAATCACTCCAGGACCTCAAAACAGTGAGTAGTACTCCATGAAACGGGCCAGAATCGGCCAAAACTGTGAGTGTTGATGACCGACACATAAGCGCACACTGGGTTCAACAACTATGGAAATCGCTTCGGGACCACAAAACGGTGAGTAATAGTCCACGAAACGGGTCAAAATTGGCCAAAACTATGAGTCTTGATGTCCCACACTTAGATGCACCCCGGGGTTTGTTAATCGTGAAAATTACGCCGGGACCCCAAAACAGTGACTAATAGTCCACCAAACGGGTCAGAATCGGCCAAAATTGCGAGTGTTGATGACCAAGATGTAATCGCACACTCGGGTAACCACCTATGGAAATCGCTTTGGGACCCCAAAACGGTGAGTAATAGTCTAAGAAACATGCAAGAATCGACCAAAACTTTGAGTGTTGATGTCCGACACGTAAACGCACCATGGGTTCATGAAACGGGCCAGAATCGGCCAAAACTGCGATTGTAGATGACCAACACGTAAGCGCACCTCGAGGTTCAACAACTATGGAAATGGCTTTGGGACCCCAAAAACAGTGAGTAATAGTCCACGAAACGGGCCAGAATCGACAAAAACAGCGAGTGTTGATGACCGACACGAAAAGGCGTCCCGGGGTTCGTCAATCGTGGAAATCACTCCGGGACCCCAAAACAGTGACCAATAGCCAATGAAATGGGCCAGAATCGGCCAAAATTGTGAGTGTTGATGACTGACACATAAACGCACCCCAGGGTTCGTCAATCGTGGAAATCACTTCGGCAACCTAAAACTGAGTAATAGTCCAAGAAATGGGCCAGAACCAGCCCAAACTGCGAGTCTTGACGACCAACACGTAAGCACACCTTGGGGTTCGACAACCATGGAAATCGCTTTGGGACCCCAAACGGTGAGTAATAGTCCATGATAGAGCCCAGAATCGGCCAAATCTAGGATTATTGATGAACGATACATAAACGCACCACGGGGTTCGTCATTCATGGAAATCTCTCAGGGACCCCAAATCAGTGAATAATATACCATGAAACGGGCCAGAATCGGCCAAAACTGTGATTGTTGATGACCGATACGTAGCGACACCTTGGGGTTCAACAACCATGGAAATCATTTTGGGACGCCAAAACGGTGAGTAATAGTCCATGAAACGGGTCAGAATCGACAAAAACCGCGAATGTTGATGACCGACACGTAAACGCACCCCTGGGTTCGTCAATCATGGAAATCACTCCTGGACCCCAAAATAGTGAGTAGTACTCCACGAAACGGGCCAGAATCGTCCAAAACTGCGGGTGTTGATGACCGACACATAAGCGCACATTGGGTTCAACAACTATGGAAATCGCTTCGGGACCGCAAAACGGTGAGTAATAGTCCACGAAACGGGTCAAAATTGGCCAAAACTATGAGTGTTGATGTCCGACACTTAGATGCACCCCGGGGTTTGTTAATCGTGAAAATCACTCCGGGACCCCAAAACAGTGAGTAATAGTCCACGAAACGGGTCAAAATCGGCCAAAATTGCGAGTGTTGATGACCAAGATGTAATCGCACACTCGGGTCAACACCTATGGAAATCGCTTTGGGACCCCCAAAACTATGAGTAAGAGTCCAAGAAACATGCAAGAGTCCAAGAAACCGCGAGTGTTGATGACCGACACGAAAAGGCGTCCCGGGGTTCGTCAATCGTGGAAATCACTCCGGGACCACAAAACAGTGATCAATAGCCAACGAAATGGGCCAGAATCGGCCAAAATTGTGAGTGTTGATGACCGACACGTAAACGCACCCCAGGGTTCGTCAATCGTGGAAATCACTTCGACAACCTAAAACTGGGTAATAGTCCAAGATATGGGCCAGAACCGGCCCAAACTGCGAGTCTTGACGACCAACACGTAAGCACACCTTGGGGTTCGACAATCATGTAAATCACTTTGGGACCCCAAACAGTGAGTAATAGTCCATGAAAAAGCCCAGAATCGGCCAAATCTAGGATTATTGATGAACGATACATAAACGCACCACGGGGTTCGTCATTCATGGAAATCTCTCACGGACCCCAAATCAGTGAGTAATAGTCCATGAAACGGGCCAGAATCGGCAAAACTGCAAGTGTTGATGACCAACACATAAACACACACCGGTGTTCATCAATCGTGGAAATCTTAGCGGGACACCAAAACTGAGTACTAGTCCATGAAACGGGCCAGAATCGGCCAAAACTGTGATTGTTGATGACCGACACGTAGCCACACCTTGGGGTTCAACAACCATGGAAATCGTTTTGGGACGCCAAAACGGTGAGTAATAGTCCACGAAACGGGTCAGAATCGACAAAAACCGCGAATGTTGATGACCGACATGTAAACACACCCCTGGGTTCGTCAATCATGGAAATCACTCTGGACCCCAAAACAGTGAGTAGTACTCCACGAAACGGGCCAGAATCGGCAAAAACTGTGAGTGTTGATGACTGACACGTAAGCACACACTCGGTTCAACAACAATGGAAATCAATTTGGGACCGCAAAACAGTGAGTAATAGTCCAGGAAACGGGTCAGAATTGGCCAAAACTATGAGTCTTGATGTCTGACACTTAAACGCACCCTGGGGTTTGTTCATGAAAATCACTCCGGGACCCCAAAACAATGAGTAATAGTGCACGAAACGGGTCAGAATCGGCCAAAATTGCAAGTGTTGATGACCAAGATGTAATCGCACACTCGGGTCACCACCTATGGAAATCGCTTTGGGACCCCAAAACGGTGAGTAATAGTCCAAGAAACATGAAAGAATCGGCCAAAACTGTGAGTGTTAATGTCCGACATGTAAACGCACCCTTGGGTTCATGAAACGGGCAAGAATCGGCCAAAACTGCGATTGTAGATGACCGACACGTAAGCGCACCTCGGGGTTCAACAACTATGGATATGGCTTTGGGACCCCAAAAACATTGAGTAATAGTCCACGAAACGGGCCAGAATCGAAAAAAACCGCGAGTGTTGATGACCGACACGAAAAGGCGTCCCGGGGTTCGTCAATCGTTTAAATCACTCCGGGACCCCAAAACAGTGATCAATAGCCAACGAAATGGGCTAGAATCGGCCAAAATTGTGAGTGTTGATGACCGACACGTAAACGCACCCCAGGGTTCGTCAATCGTGGAAATCAATTTGGCAACCTAAAACTGAGTAACAGTCCAGGAAACGGGCCAGAACCGGCCCAAACTGCGAGTCTTGACGACCAACACGTAAGCACATCTTGGGGTTCGACAACCATGGAAATCGCTTTGGGACCCCAAACGGTGAGTAATAGTCCATGAAAGAGCCCAGAATCGGCCAAATCTAGGATTATTGATGAACGATACATAAACGCACCCCGGGGTTCGTCAATCATGGAAATCTCTCAGGGACCCCAAATCAGTGAGTAATAGTCCATGAAACGGGCCAGAATCGGCAAAACTGCAACTGTTGATGACCGACACATAAACACACCCCGGTGTTCGTCAATCGTTGAAATCTTAGCGGGACACCAAAACTGAGTAATAGTCCATGAAACGATCCAGAATCGGCCAAAAATGTGACTGTTGATGACCGACACATAGCCACACCTTGGGGTTCAACAACCATGGAAATCGTTTTGGGACGAAACGGTGAGTAATAGTCCACGAAACGGGGCAGAATCGACAAAAACCACGAATGTTGATGACCGACACATAAATGCACCCCTGGGTTCGTCAATCATGAAATCACTCCTGTACCCCAAAACAGTGAGTTGTACTCCACGAAACGGGCCAGAATCGGCCAAAACTGCGACTATTGATGACCGACACATAAGCGCACACTGGGTTCAACAACTATGGAAATCGCTTCAGGACCGCAAAACGGTGAGTAACAGTCCACGAAACGGGTCAAAATTGGCAAAACCTATGAGTCCTTATGTTCGACACTTAAAGGCATCCCTGGGTTCGTCAATCATGGAAATCACTCCTGGACCCCAAAACAGTGAGTAGTACTCCATGAAACCGGCCAGAATCGGCCAAAACTGCGACTGTTGATGACCGACACATAAGCGCACACTGGGTTCAGCAACTATGGAAATCGCTTCGGGACCGCAAAACGGTGAGTAATAGTCCACGAAACGGGTCAAAATTGGCCAAAACTATGAGTCTTGATGTCCGACACTTAAATGCAACCTGGGATTTGTTGATCGTGAAAATCACTCCGGGACCCCAAAACAGTGAGTAATAGTCCATGAAACGGGTCAGAATCGGCCAAAATTGTGAGTGTTGATGACCAAGATGTAATCGCACACTCGGGTCACCACCTATGGAAATCGCTTTGGCACCCCAAAACGGTGAGTAATAGTCCACGACACAGGCAAGAATCGGCGAAAACTGTGAGTGTTGATGTCCGACACGTAAACGCACCCTGGGTTCATGAAACGGTCCAGAATCGGCCAAAACTGCGATTGTAGATGACCGACACGTAAACGCACCTCGGGGTTCAACAACTATGGAAATGGCTTTGGGACCCCAAAAACAGTTAGTAATAGTCCATGAAATGGGCCAGAATCGACAAGAACCGCGAGTGTTGATGACCGACACGAAAAGGCGTCCCGGGGTTCGTCAATCGTGGAAATCACTCTGGGACCCCAAAACAGTGATCAATAGCCAACGAAATGGGCCAGAATCGGCCAAAATTGTGAGTGTTGATGACCGACACGTAAACGCACCCCAGGGTTCGTCAATCGTGGAAATCACTTTGGCAACCTAAAACTGAGTAATAGTCCAAGAAACGGGCCAGAACCGGCCCAAACTGCGAGTCTTGATGACCAACACGTAAGCACACCTTGGGGTTCGACAACCATGGAAATCTCTTTGGGACCCCAAATGGTGAGTAATAGTCCATGAAAGAGCCCAGAATCGGCCAAATCTAGGATTATTGATGAACGATACATAAACGCACCCCGGGGTTCGTCAATCATGGAAATCTCTCAGGGACCCCAAATCAGTGAGTAATAGTCCATGAAACGGGCCAGAATCGGCAAAACTGCAAGTGTTGATGATCGACACATAAACACACCCCGGTGTTCGTCAATCGTGGAAATCTTAGTGGGACACCATAGCTGAGTAATAGTCCATGAAACGGGCCAGAATCGGCCAAAAATGTGATTGTTGATGACCGACACGTAGCCACACCTTGGGTTCAACAACCATCGAAATCTCTTTGGGACGGAACGGTGAGTAATAGTCCACGAAACGGGTCAGAATCGACAAAAACCACGAATGTTGATGACCGACACATAAATGCACTCCTGGGTTCGTCAATCATGGAAATCACTCCTGTACCCCAAAATAGTGAGTAGTACTCCACGAAACGGGCCAGAATCGGCCAAAACTGCGACTGTTGATGACCGACACCTAAGCGCACACTGGGTTCAACAACTATGGAAATCGCTTCGGGACCGCAAAACGGTGAGTAATAGTCCATGAAACGGGTCAAAATTGGCAAAAACTATGAGTCTTGATGTTCGACACTTAAACGCACCCCTGGGTTCGTCAATCATGGAAATCACTCCTGGACCCCAAAACAGTGAGTAGTACTCCACGAAACGGGCCAGAATCGGCCAAAACTGCGACTATTGATGACCGACACATAAGCGCACACTGGGTTCAGCAACTATGGAAATCGCTTCAGGACCGCAAAACGGTGAGTAATAGTCCATGAAACGGGTCAAAATTGGCCAAAACTATGAGTCTTGATGTCCGACACTTAAATGCACCCTGGGATTTGTTGATCGTGAAAATCACTCCGGGACCCCGAAACAGTAAGTAATAGTCCACGAAACGGGTCAGAATCGGCCAAAATTGTGAGTGTTGATGACCAAGATGTAATCGCACACTCGGGTCACCACCTATGGAAATCGCTTTGGGACCCCAAAACGGTGAGTAATAGTCCACGAAACAGGCAAGAATCGGCGAAAACTGTGGGTGTTGATGTCTGACACGTAAACGCACCCTGGGTTCATGAAACGGGCCAGAATCGACCAAAATGGCGATTGTAGATGACCGACACGTAAGCGCACCTCGGGGTTCAACAACTATGGAAATGGCTTTGGGACCCCAAAAACAGTGAGTAATAGTCCATGAAACGGGCCAGAATCGACAAAAACCGCGAGTGTTGACGACCGACACGAAAAGGCGTCCCGGGGTTCGTGAATCGTGGAAATCTCTCCGGGACCCCAAAACAGTGATCAATAGCCAACGAAATGGGCCAGAATCGGCCAAAATTGTGAGTGTTGATGACCGACACGTAAACGCACCCCAGGGTTCGTCAATCGTGGAAATCACTTTGGCAACCTAAAACTGAGTAATAGTCCAAGAAACGGGCCAGAACCGGCCCAAACTGCGAGTCTTGACGACCAACACGTAAGCACATCTTGGGGTTCGACAACCATGGAAATCGCTTTGGGACCCCAAACGGTGAGTAATAGTCCATGAAAGAGCCCAGAATCGGCCAAATCTAGGATTATTGATGAACGATACATAAACGCACCCCGGGGTTCGTCAATCATGGAAATCACTCCTGGACCCCAAATCAGTGAGTAATAGTCCATGAAACGGGCCAGAATCGGCAAAACTGCAAGTGTTGATGATCGACACATAAACACACCCCGGTGTTCGTCAACCGTGGAAATCTTAGCGGGACACCAAAACTGAGTAATAGTCCATGAAACGGGCCAGAATCGGCCAAAAATGTGATTGTTGATGACCGACACGTAGCCACACCTTGGGGTTCAACAACCATGGAAATCGTTTTGGGACGCCAAAACGGTGAGTAATAGTCCACGAAACGGGTCAGAATCGACAAAAACCACGAATGTTGATGACCGACACATAAACGCACCCCTGGGTTCGTCAATCATGGAAATCACTCCTGGACCCCAAAACAGTGAGTAATAGTCCATGAAACGGGCCAGAATCGGCCAAAACTACGACTGTTGATGTCCGACACATAAGCGCACACTGGGTTCAACAACTATGGAAATCGCTTCGGGACCGCAAAACGGTGAGTAATAGTCCACGAAACGGGTCAAAATTGGCCAAAACTATGAGTCTTGATGTCCGACACTTAAATGCACCCTGGGGTTTGTTGATCGTGAAAATCATTCTGGGACCCCAAAACAGTGAGTAATAGTCTACGAAACGGGTCAGAATCGGCCAAAATTGCGAGTGTTGATGACCAAGATGTAATCGCACACTCGGGTCACCACCTATGGAAATCGCTTTGGGACCCCAAAACTGTGAGTAATAGTCCACGAAACAGGCAAGAATCGGCGAAAACTGTGAGTGTTGATGTCCGACACGTAAATGCATCTTGGGTTCATGAAACGGGCCAGAATCGACCAAAACTGCCATTGTAGATGACTGACACATAAGCGCACCTCGGGGTTCAACAACTATGGAAATGGCTTTGGGACCCCAAAAACAGTGAGTAGTAGTCCATGAAACGGGCCAGAATCGACAAAAAACGCGAGTGTTGATGACCGACACGAAAAGGCGTCCCGGGGTTCGTCAATCGTGGAAATCTCTCCGGGACCCCAAAACAGTGATTAATAGCCAACGAAATGGGCCAGAATCGGCCAAAATTGTGAGTGTTGATGACCGACACGTAAACGCACCCCAGGGTTCATCAATCGTGGAAATCACTTCGGCAACCTAAAACTGAGCAATAGTCCAAGAAACGGGCCAGATCCGGCCCAAACTGCGAGTCTTGATGACCAACACGTAAGCACACCTTGGGGTTCGACAACCATAGAAATCGCTTTGAGACCCCAAACGGTGAGTAATAGTCCAGGAAAGAGCCCAGAATCGGCCAAATCTTGGATTATTGATGAAAGATACATAAAAGCACCCCGTGGTTCGTCAATCATGGAAATCACTCAGGGACCCCAAATCAGTGAGTAGTAGTCAACGAAACGGGCCAGAATCGGCAAAACTGCAAGTGTTGATGACCGACACACAAACACACCCCGGTGTTCGTGATTCGTGGAAATCTTAGCGGGACACCAAAACTGAGTAATAGTCCATGAAACGGTCCAGAATCGGCCAAAACTGTGATTGTTGATGACCGACACGTAGCCACACCTTGGGGCTCAACAACCATGGAAATCGTTTTGGGACGCCAAAACGGTGAGTAATAGTCCACGAAACGGGTCAGAATCGACAAAAACCGTGAATGTTGATGACCGACATGTAAACGCACCCCTGGGTTCGTCAATCATAGAAATCACTCCTGGACCCCAAAACAGTGAGTAGTACTCCACGAAACGGGCCATAATCGGCCAAAACTGCGACTGTTGATGACCGACACATAAGCGCACAGTGGGTTCAACAACTATGGAAATCGCTTCGGGACCGCAAAACGGTGAGTAATAGTCCACGAAACGGGTCAGAATTGGCCAAAACTATGAGTCTTCATGTCCGACACTTAAACGCACCCTGGGTTTGTTAATCTTGAAAATCACTCCGGGACCCCAAAACAATGAGTAATAGTCCACGAAACGGGTCAGAATCGGCCAAAATTGCAAGTGTTGATGACCAAGATGTAATCGCACACTCGGGTCACCACCTATGGAAATCGCTTTGGGACCCCAAAACAGTGAGTACTAGTCCATGAAACAGGCAAGAATCGGCGAAAACTGTAAGTGTTGATGTCCGACACATAAACGCACCCTGGGGTTCATGAAACGGGCCAGAATCGGCCAAAAATGCGATTGTAGATGACCGACACGTAAGCGCACCTCGGGGTTCAACAACTATGGAAATCGCTTTGGGACCCCAAAAACAGTGAGTAATAGTCCACGAAACGGGCCAGAATCGACAAAAACCGCGAGTGTTGATGACCGACACGAAAAGGCGTCCCGTGGTTCGTCAATCGTGGAAATCACTCCGGGACCCCAAAACAGTGATCAATAGCCAACGAAATGGGCCAGAATCGGCCAAAATTGTGAGTGTTGATGACCGACACGTAAACGTACCCCAGGGTTCGTCAATCGTGGAAATCACTTCGGCAACCTAAAACTGAGTAATAGTCCAAGAAACGGGCCAGAACCGTCCCAAACTGCGAGTCTTGATGACAAACACGTAAGCACACCTTGGGGTTCGACAACCATGGAAATCGCTTTGGCACCCCAAACAATGAGTAATAGTCCAGGAAAGAGCCCAGAATCGGCCAAATCTAGCATTATTGATGAACAATACATAAACGCACCCCGAGGTTTGTCAATCATGGAAATCTCTCATGGACCCCAAATCAGTGAGTAATAGTCCATGAAACGGGCCAGAATCGGCAAAACTGCAAGTGTTGATGACCGACACATAAACACACCCCGGTGTTCGTCGATCGTGAAAATCTTAGCGGGACACCAAAACTGAGTAATAGTCCATGAAACGGGCCAGAATCGGCCAAAACTATGATTGTTGATGACCGATACGTAGCCACACCTTGGGGTTCAACAACCACGGAAATCGTTTTGGGACGCCAAAAAGGTGAGTAATAGTCCATGAAACGGGTCAGAATCGACAAAAACCGCGAATGTTGATGACCGACATGTAAACGCACCCCTGGGTTCGTCAATCATGGAAATCACTCCTGGACCCCAAAACAGTGAGTAGTACTCCACGAAACGGGCCAGAATCGTCCAAAACTGCGGGTGTTGATGACCGACACATAAGCGCACATTGGGTTCAACAACTATGGAAATCGCTTCGGGACCGCAAAACGGTGAGTAATAGTCCGCGAAACGGGTCAAAATTGGCCAAAACTATGAGTCTTGATGTCCGACACTTAGATGCACCCCGGGGTTTGTTAATCGTGAAAATCACTCCGGGACCGCAAAACAGTGAGTAATAGTCCACGAAACGGGTCAAAATCGGCCAAAATTGCGAGTGTTGATGACCAAGATGTAATCGCACACTCGGGTCACCACCTATGGAAATCGCTTTGGGACCCCAAAACGGTGAGTAATAGTCCAAGAAACATGCAAGAATCGACTAAAACAGTGAGTGTTGATGTCCGACACGTAAACGCACCCTAGGGTTCATGAAACGGGCCAGAATCGGCCAAAACTGCGATTGTAGATGACCAACACGTAAGCACACCTCGAGGTTCAACAACTATGGAAATGGCTTTGGGACCCCAAAAACAGTGAGTAATAGTCCACGAAACAGGCCAGAATCGACAAAAACCGCGAGTGTTGATGACCGACACGAAAAGGCGTCCCGGGGTTCGTCAATCGTGGAAATCACTCCGGGACCCCAAAACAGTGATCAATAGCCAACGAAATGGGCCAGAATCGGCCAAAATTGTGAGTGTTGATGACCGACACGTAAACGCACCCCAGGGTTCGTCAATCGTGGAAATCACTTCGGCAACCTAAAACTGAGTAATAGTCCAAGAAACGGGCCAGAACCGTCCCAAACTGCGAGTCTTGACGACAAACACGTAAGCACACCTTGGGGTTCGACAACCATGGAAATCGCTTTGGCACCCCAAACGATGAGTAATAGTCGAGGAAAGAGCCTAGAATCGGCCAAATCTAGCATTATTGATGAACAATACATAAACGCACCCCGAGGTTTGTCAATCATGGAAATCTCTCACGGACCCCAAATCAGTGAGTAATATTCCATGAAACGGGCCAGAATCGGCAAAACTGCAAGTGTTGATGACCGACACATAAACACACCCCGGTGTTCGTCAATCGTGAAAATCTTAGCGGACACCAAAACTGAGTAATAGTCCATGAAACGGGCCAAAATCGGCCAAAACTGTGATTGTTGATGACTGATACGTAGCCACACCTTGGGGTTCAACAACCATGGAAATCGTTTTGGGACGCCAAAACGGTGAGTAATAGTCCATGAAACGGGTCAGAATCGACAAAAACCGCGAATGTTGATGACCGACACGTAAACGCACCCCTGGGTTCGTCAATCATGCAAATCACTCCTGGACCCCAAAACAGTGAGTAGTACTCCACGAAACGGGCCAGAATCGTCCAAAACTGCGGGTGTTGATGACCGACACATAAGCGCACATTGGGTTCAACAACTATGGAAATCGCTTCGGGACCACAAAACGGTGAGTAATAGTCCACGAAACGGGTCAAAATTGGCCAAAACTATGAGTCTTGATGTCCGACACTTAGATGCACCCCGGGGTTTGTTAATCGTGAAAATCACTCCGGGACCCCAAAACAGTGAGTAATAGTCCACGAAACGGGTCAAAATCGGCCAAAATTGCGAGTGTTGATGACCAAGATGTAATCGCACACTCGGGTCACCACCTATGGAAATCGCTTTGGGACCCCAAAACGGTGAGTAATAGTCCAAGAAACATGCAAGAATCGACTAAAACAATGAGTGTTGATGTCCGACACGTAAACGCACCCTGGGGTTCATGAAACGGGCCAGAATCGGCCAAAACTGCGATTGTAGATGACCAACATGTAAGCGCACCTCGAGGTTCAACAACTATGGAAATGGCTTTGGGACCCCAAAAACAGTGAGTAATAGTCCACGAAACAGGCCAGAATCGACAAAAACCGCGAGTGTTGATGACCGACACGAAAAGGCGTCCCGGGGTTCCTCAATCGTGGAAATCACTCCGGGACCCCAAAACAGTGATCAATAGCCAACGAAATGGGCCAGAATCGGCCAAAATTGTGAGTGTTGATGACCGACACGTAAACGCACCCCAGGGTTCGTCAATCGTGGAAATCACTTCGGCAACCTAAAACTGAGTAATAGTCCAAGATATGGGCCAGAACCGGCCCAAACTGCGAGTCTTGACGACCAACACGTAAGCACACCTTGGGGTTCGACAATCATGTAAATCACTTTGGGACCCCAAACGGTGAGTAATAGTCCATGAAAAAGCCCAGAATCGGCCAAATCTAGGATTATTGATGAACGATACATAAACGCACCACGGGGTTCGTCATTGATGGAAATCTCTCACGGACCCCAAATCAGTGAGTAATAGTCCATGGAACGGGCCAGAATCGGCAAAACTGCAAGTGTTGATGACCAACACATAAACACACACCGGTGTTCGTCAATCGTGGAAATCTTAACGGGACACCAAAACTGAGTAATAGTCCATGAAACGGGCCAGAATCGGCCAAAACTATGAGCTTGATGTCCGACACTTAGATGCACCCCGGGGTTTGTTAATCGTGAAAATCACTCCGGGACCCCAAAACAGTGAGTAATAGTCCACGAAACGGGTCAAAATCGGCCAAAATTGCGAGTGTTGATGACCAAGATGTAATCGCACACTCGGGTCACCACCTATGGAAATCTCTTTGGGACCCCAAAACGGTGAGTAATAGTCCAAGAAACATGCAAGAATCGGCCAAAACTATGAGTGTTGATGTCCGACACGTAAACGCACCCTGGGGTTCATGAAACGGGCCAGAATCGGCCAAAACTGCGATTGTAGATGACCAACACGTAAGCACACCTCGAGGTTCAACAACTATGGAAATGGCTTTGGGACCCCAAAAACAGTGAGTAATAGTCCACGAAACAGGCCAGAATCGACAAAAACCGCGAGTGTTGATAACCGACACGAAAAGGCGTCCCGGGGTTCGTCAATCGTGGAAATCACTCCAGGACCCCAAAACAGTGAGTAGTACTCCATGAAACGGGCCAGAATCGGCCAAAACTGCGAGTGTTGATGACCGACACATAAGCGCACACTGGGTTCAACAACTATGGAAATCGCTTCGGGACCGCAAAACGGTGAGCAATAGTCCACGAAACGGGTCAAAATTGGCCAAAACTATGAGTCTTGATGTCCGACACTTAAATGCACCCCGGGGTTTGTTAATCGTGAAAATCACGCCGGGACCCCAAAACAGTGACTAATAGTCCACGAAACGGGTCAGAATCGGCCAAAATTGCGAGTGTTGATGACCAAGATGTAATCGCACACTCGGGTAACCACCTATGGAAATCGCTTTGGGACCCCAAAACGGTGAGTAATAGTCTAAGAAACATGCAAGAATCGGCCAAAACTTTGAGTGTTGATGTCCGACACGTAAACGCACCCTGGAGTTCATGAAACGGGCCAGAATCGGCCAAAACTGTGATTGTAGATGACCAACACGTAAGCGCACCTCGAGGTTCAACAACTATGGAAATGGCTTTGGGACCCCAAAAACAGTGAGTAATAGTCCACGAAACGGGCCAGAATCGACAAAAACCGCGAGTGTTGATGACCGACACGAAAAGGCGTCCCGGGGTTCGTCAATCGTGGAAATCACTCCGGGACCCCAAAACAGTGATCAATAGCCAACGAAATGGGCCAGAATCGGCCAAAATTGTGAGTGTTGATGACTGACACATAAACGCACCCCAGGGTTCGTCAATCGTGGAAATCACTTCGGCAACCTAAAACTGAGTAATAGTCCAAGAAATGGGCCAGAACCAGCCCAAACTGCGAGTCTTGACGACCAACACGTAAGCACACCTTGGGGTTCGACAACCATGGAAATCGCTTTGGGACCCCAAACGGTGAGTAATAGTCCATGATAGAGCCCAGAATCGGCCAAATCTAGGATTATTGATGAACGATACATAAACGCACCACGGGGTTCGTCATTCATGGAAATCTCTCAGGGACCCCAAATCAGTGAATCATATACCATGAAACGGGCCAGAATCGGCCAAAACTGTGATTGTTGATGACCGACACGTAGCCACACCTTGGGGTTCAACAACCATGGAAATCATTTTGGGACACCAAAACTATGAGTAATAGTCCACGAAACGGGTCAGAATCGACAAAAACCGCGAATGTTGATGACCGACACGTAAACGCACCCCTGGGTTCGTCAATCATGGAAATCACTCCAGGACCCCAAAACAGTGAGTAGTACTCCACGAAACCGGCCAGAATCGGCCAAAACTGCGAGTGTTGATGACCGACACATAAGCGCACACTGGGTTCAACAACTATGGAAATCGCTTCGGGACCGCAAAACGGTGAGTAGTAGTCCACGAAACGGGTCAAAATTGGCCAAAACTATGAGTCTTGATGTCCGACACTTAAATGCACCCCGGGGTTTGTTAATCATGAAAATCACTCCGGGACCCCAAAACAGTGAGTAATGGTCCACGAAACGGGTCAAAATCGGCCAAAATTGTCAGTGTTGATGACCAAGATGTAATCGCACACTCGGGTCACCACCTATGGAAATCTCTTTGGGACCCCAAAACGGTGAGTAATAGTCCAAGAAACATGCAAGAATCGGCCAAAACTATGAGTGTTGATGTCCGACACGTAAACGCACCCTGGGGTTCATGAAACGGGCCAGAATCGGCCACAACTGCGATTGTAGATGACCGACACGTAAGCACACCTCGAGGTTCAACAACTATGGAAATGGCTTTGGGACCCCAAAAACAATGAGTAATAGTCCACGAAACAGGCCAGAACCGACAAAAACCGCGAGTGTTGATGACCGACACGAAAAGGCGTCCTGGGGTTCGTCAATCATGGAAATCACTCCGGGACCCTAAAACAGTGATCAATAGCCAACGAAATGGGCCAGAATCGGCCAAAATTGTGAGTGTTGATGACCGACACGTAAACGCACCCCGGGGTTCGTCAATCGTGGAAATCACTTCGGCAACCTAAAACTGAGTAATAGTCCAAGAAATGGGCCAGAACCGGCCCAAACTGCGAGTCTTGACGACCAACACGTAAGCACACCTTGGGCTTCGACAACCATGGAAATCGCTTTGGGACCCCAAACGGTGAGTAATAGTCCATGACAGAGCCCAGAATCGGCCAAATCTAGGATTATTGATGAACGATACATAAACGCACCACGGGGTTCGTCATTCATGGAAATCTCTCAGGGACCCCAAATCAGTGAATAATAGTCCATGAAACGGGCCAGAATCAGCAAAACTGCAATTGTTGATGACCGACACATAAACACACCCCGGTGTTCGTCAATGGTGGAAATCTTAGCGGGACACCAAAACTGAGTAATAGTCCATGAAACGGGCCAGAATCGGCCAAAACTGTGATTGTTGATGACCGACACGTGGCCACACCTTGGGGTACAACAACCATGGAAATCATTTTGGGACGCCAAAACGGTGAGTAATAGTCCACGAAACGGGTCAGAATCGACAAAAACCGCGAATGTTGATGACCGACACGTAAACGCACCCTTGGGTTCGTCAATCATGGAAATCACTCCAGGATCCCAAAACAGTGAGTAGTACTCCACGAAACGGGCCAGAATCGGCCAAAACTGCGAGTGTTGATGACTGACACGTAAGCACACACTCGGTTCAACAACAATGGAAATCAATTTGGGACCGCAAAACAGTGAGTAATAGTCCAGGAAACGGGTCAGAATTGGCCAAAACTATGAGTCTTGATGTCCGACACTTAAACGCACCCTGGGGTTTGTTCATGAAAATCACTCCGGGACCCCAAAACAATGAGTAATAGTGCACGAAACGGGTCAGAATAGGCCAAAATTGCAAGTGTTGATGACCAAGATGTAATCGCACACTCGGGTCACCACCTATGGAAATCACTTTGGGACCCCAAAACGGTGAGTAATAGTCCAACAAACATGCAAGAATCGGCCAAAACTGTGAGTGTTGATGTCCGACACGTAAACGCACCCTGGGGTTCATGAAACAGGCCAGAATCGGCCAAAACTGCGATTGTAGATGACCGACACGTAAGCACACCTCGAGGTTCAACAACTATGGAAATGGCTTTGGGACCCCAAAAACAATGAGTAATAGTCCATGAAACAGGCCAGAATCGACAAAAACCGCGAGTGTTGATGACCGGCACGAAAAGGCGTCCCGGGGTTCGTCAATCATGGAAATCACTCCGGGACCCCAAAACAGTGATCAATAGCCAACGAAATGGGCCAGAATCGGCCAAAATTGTGAGTGTTGATGACTGACACGTAACCGCACCC
>NW_021283668.1:66525-66814 GCF_002162155.2 Triticum dicoccoides
TTGGGACCCCAAACGGTGAGAAATAGTCCATGACAGAGCCCAGAATCGGCCAAATCTAGGATTATTGATGAACGATACATAAACGCACCACGGGGTTCGTCATTCATGGAAATCTCTCAGGGACCCCAAATCAGTGAATAATAGTCCATGAAACGGGCCAGAATCGGCAAAACTTCAAGTTTTGATGACCGACACATAAGCACACCCCGGTGTTCGTCAATTGTGGAAATCTTAGCGGGACACCAAAACTGAGTAATAGTCCATGAAACGGGCCAGAATCGGCCAAAAC
>NW_021283668.1:66923-73912 GCF_002162155.2 Triticum dicoccoides
GAAACGGGTCAGAATCGACAAAAACCGCGAATGTTGATGACCGACACGTAAACGCACCCCTGGGTTCGTCAATCATGGAAATCACTCCAGGACCCCAAAACAGTGAGTAGTACTCCACGAAAACGGGCCAGAATCGGCCAAAACTGCGAGTGTTGATGACCGACACATAAGCGCACACTGGGTTCAACAACTATGGAAATCGCTTCGGGACCGCAAAACGGTGAGTAATAGTCCATGAAACGGGTCAAAATTGGCCAAAACTATGAGTCTTGATGTCCAACACTTAAATGCACCCCGGGGTTTGTTAATCGTGAAAATCACTCCGGGACCCCAAAACAGTGAGTAATAGTCCACGAAACAGGTCAGAATCGGCCAAAATTGTGAGTGTTGATGACCAAGATGTAATCGCACACTCGGGTCACCACCTATGGAAATCACTTTGGGACCCCAAAACGGTGAGTAATAGTCCAACAAACATGCAAGAATCGGGCAAAACTGTGAGTGTTGATGTCCGACACGTAAACGCACCCTGGGGTTCATGAAACAGGCCAGAATCGGCCAAAACTGCGATTGTAGATGACCGACACGTAAGCACACCTCGAGGTTCAACAACTATGGAAATGGCTTTGGGACCCCAAAAACAATGAGTAATAGTCCATGAAACAGGCCAGAATCGACAAAAACCGCGAGTGTTGATGACCGGCACGAAAAGGCGTCCCGGGGTTCGTCAATCATGGAAATCACTCCGGGACCCCAAAACAGTGATCAATAGCCAACGAAATGGGCCAGAATCGGCCAAAATTGTGAGTGTTGATGACTGACACGTAACCGCACCCCAGGGTTCGTCAATCGTGGAAATCACTTCGGCAACCTAAAACTGAGTAATAGTCCAAGAAATGGGCCAGAACCGGCCCAAACTACGAGTCTTGACAACCAACACGTAAGCACACCTTGGGGGTTCGACAACCATGGAAATCGCTTTGGGACCCCAAACGGTGAGTGATAGTGCATGACAGAGCCCAAAATCGGCCAAATCTAGGATTATTGATGAACGATACATAAACGCACCACGGGGTTCGTCATTCATGGAAATCTCTCAGGGGCCCCAAATCAGTGAATAATAGTCCATGAAACGGGCCAGAATCGGCAAAACTGCAATTGTTGATGACCGACACATAAACACACCCCGGTGTTCGTCAATTGTGGAAATCTTAGCGGGACACCAAAACTGAGTAATAGTCCATGAAATGGGCCAGAATCGGCCAAAACTGTGATTGTTGATGACCGACACGTAGCCATACCTTGGGGTACAACAACCATGGAAATCATTTTGGGACGCCAAAACGGTGAGTAATAGTCCACGAAACAGGTCAGAATCGACAAAAACCGCGAATGTTGATGACCGACACGTAAACGCACCCTTGGGTTCGTCAATCATGGAAATCACTCCAGGACCCCAAAACAGTGAGTAGTACTCCACGAAACGGGCCAGAATCGGCCAAAACTGCGAGTGTTGATGACCGACACATAAGCGCACACTGTGTTCAACAACTATGGAAATCGCTTCGGGACCGCAAAACGGTGAGTAATAGTCCATGAAACGGGTCAAAATTGGCCAAAACTATGAGTCTTGATGTCCGACACTTAAATGCACCCCGGGGTTTGTTAATCGTGAAAATCACTCATGGACCCCAAAACAGTGAGTAATAGTCCACGAAACGGGTCAGAATCGGCCAAAATTGTGAGTGTTGATGACCAAGATGTAATCGCACACTCGGGTCACCACCTATAGAAATCGCTTTGGGACCCCAAAACGGTGAGTAATAGTCCAAGAAACATGCAAGAATCAGCCAAAACTATGAGTGTTGATGTCCGACACATAAACGCACCCTGGGGTTCATGAAACGGGCCAGAATCGGCCAAAACTATGATTGTAGATGACCGACACGTAAGCACACCTCGAGGTTCAACAACTATGGAAATGGCTTTGGGACCCCAAAAACAGTGAGTAATAGTCCACGAAACAGGCCAGAATCGACAAAAACCACGAGTGTTGATGACCGACACGAAAAGGCGTCCCGGGGTTCTTCAATCGTGGAAATCACTCCGGGACCCCAAAGCAGTGATCAATAGCCAACGAAATAGGCCAGAATCGGCCAAAATTGTGAGTGTTGATGACCGACACGTAAACGCACCCCAGGGTTCGTCAATCGTGGAAATCACTTCGGCAACCTAAAACTGAGTAATAGTCCAAGAAATGGGCCAGAACCGGCCCAAACTGCGAGTCTTGACGACCAACACGTAAGCACACCTTGGGGTTCGACAACCATGGAAATCGCGTTGGGACCCCAAACGGTGAGAAATAGTCCATGACAGAGCCCAGAATCGGCCAAATCTAGGATTATTGATGAACGATACATAAACGCACCACGGGGTTCGTCATTCATGGAAATCTCTCAGGGACCCCAAATCAGTGAATAATAGTCCATGAAACGGGCCAGAATCGGCAAAACTTCAAGTTTTGATGACCGACACATAAGCACACCCCGGTGTTCGTCAATTGTGGAAATCTTAGCGGGACACCAAAACTGAGTAATAGTCCATGAAACGGGCCAGAATCGGCCAAAACCGTGATTGTTGATGACCGACACGTAGCCACACCTTGGGGTTCAACAACCATGGAAATCATTTTGGGACACCAAAACGGTGAGTAATAGTCCATGAAACGGGTCAGAATCGACAAAAACCGCGAATGTTGATGACCGACACGTAAACGCACCCCTGGGTTCGTCAATCATGGAAATCACTCCAGGACCCCAAAACAGTGAGTAGTACTCCACGAAAACGGGCCAGAATCGGCCAAAACTGCGAGTGTTGATGACCGACACATAAGCGCACACTGGGTTCAACAACTATGGAAATCGCTTCGGGACCGCAAAACGGTGAGTAATAGTCCATGAAACGGGTCAAAATTGGCCAAAACTATGAGTCTTGATGTCCGACACTTAAATGCACCCCGGGGTTTGTTAATCGTGAAAATCACTCCGGGACCCCAAAACAGTGAGTAATAGTCCACGAAACAGGTCAGAATCGGCCAAAAATGTGAGTGTTGATGACCAAGATGTAATCGCACACTCGGGTCACCACCTATGGAAATCACTTTGGGACCCCAAAACGGTGAGTAATAGTCCAACAAACATGCAAGAATCGGCCAAAACTGTGAGTGTTGATGTCCGACACGTAAACGCACCCTGGAGTTCATGAAACAGGCCAGAATCGGCCAAAACTGCGATTGTAGATGACCGACACGTAAGCACACCTCGAGGTTCAACAACTATGGAAATGGCTTTGGGACCCCAAAAACAATGAGTAATAGTCCATGAAACAGGCCAGAATCGACAAAAACCGCGAGTGTTGATGACCGGCACGAAAAGGCGTCCCGGGGTTCGTCAATCATGGAAATCACTCCGGGACCCCAAAACAATGATCAATAGCCAACGAAATGGGCCAGAATCGGCCAAAATTGTGAGTGTTGATGACTGACACGTAACCGCACCCCAGGGTTCGTCAATCGTGGAAATCACTTCGGCAACCTAAAACTGAGTAATAGTCCAAGAAATGGGCCAGAACCGGCCCAAACTACGAGTCTTGACAACCAACACGTAAGCACACCTTGGGGGTTCGACAACCATGGAAATCGCTTTGGGACCCCAAACGGTGAGTGATAGTGCATGACAGAGCCCAGAATTGGCTAAATCTAGGATTATTGATGAACGATACATAAACGCACCACGGGGTTCGTCATTCATGGAAATCTCTCAGGGGCCCCAAATCAGTGAATAATAGTCCATGAAACGGGCCAGAATCGGCAAAACTGCAATTGTTGATGACCGACACATAAACACACCCCGGTGTTCGTCAATTGTGGAAATCTTAGCGGGACACCAAAACTGAGTAATAGTCCATGAAACGGGCCAGAATCGGCCAAAACTGTGATTGTTGATGACCGACACGTAGCCATACCTTGGGGTACAACAACCATGGAAATCATTTTGGGACGCCAAAACGGTGAGTAATAGTCCACGAAACAGGTCAGAATCGACAAAAACCGCGAATGTTGATGACCGACACGTAAACGCACCCTTGGGTTCGTCAATCATGGAAATCACTCCAGGACCCCAAAACAGTGAGTAGTACTCCACGAAACGGGCCAGAATCGGCCAAAACTGCGAGTGTTGATGACCGACACATAAGCGCACACTGTGTTCAACAACTATGGAAATCGCTTCGGGACCGCAAAACGGTGAGTAATAGTCCATGAAACGGGTCAAAATTGGCCAAAACTATGAGTCTTGATGTCCGACACTTAAATGCACCCCGGGGTTTGTTAATCGTGAAAATCACTCCGGGACCCCAAAACAGTGAGTAATAGTCCACGAAACGGGTCAGAATCGGCCAAAATTGTGAGTGTTGATGACCAAGATGTAATCGCACACTCGGGTCACCACCTATGGAAATCACTTTGGGACCCCAAAACGGTGAGTAATAGTCCAACAAACATGCAAGAATCGGCCAAAACTGTGAGTGTTGATGTCCGACACGTAAACGCACCCTGGAGTTCATGAAACAGGCCAGAATCGGCCAAAACTGCGATTGTAGATGACCGACACGTAAGCACACCTCGAGGTTCAACAACTATGGAAATGGCTTTGGGACCCCAAAAACAATGAGTAATAGTCCATGAAACAGGCCAGAATCGACAAAAACCGCGAGTGTTGATGACCGGCACGAAAAGGCGTCCCGGGGTTCGTCAATCATGGAAATCACTCCGGGACCCCAAAACAGTGATCAATAGCCAACGAAATGGGCCAGAATCGGCCAAAATTGTGAGTGTTGATGACTGACACGTAACCGCACCCCAGGGTTCGTCAATCGTGGAAATCACTTCGGCAACCTAAAACTGAGTAATAGTCCAAGAAATGGGCCAGAACCGGCCCAAACTACGAGTCTTGACAACCAACACGTAAGCACACCTTGGGGGTTCGACAACCATGGAAATCGCTTTGGGACCCCAAACGGTGAGTGATAGTGCATGACAGAGCCCAGAATCGGCCAAATCTAGGATTATTGATGAACGATACATAAACGCACCACGGGGTTCGTCATTCATGGAAATCTCTCAGGGGCCCCAAATCAGTGAATAATAGTCCATGAAACGGGCCAGAATCGGCAAAACTGCAATTGTTGATGACCGACACATAAACACACCCCGGTGTTCGTCAATTGTGGAAATCTTAGCGGGACACCAAAACTGAGTAATAGTCCATGAAATGGGCCAGAATCGGCCAAAACTGTGATTGTTGATGACCGACACGTAGCCATACCTTGGGGTACAACAACCATGGAAATCATTTTGGGACGCCAAAACGGTGAGTAATAGTCCACGAAACAGGTCAGAATCGACAAAAACCGCGAATGTTGATGACCGACACGTAAACGCACCCTTGGGTTCGTCAATCATGGAAATCACTCCAGGACCCCAAAACAGTGAGTAGTACTCCACGAAACGGGCCAGAATCGGCCAAAACTGCGAGTGTTGATGACCGACACATAAGCGCACACTGTGTTCAACAACTATGGAAATCGCTTCGGGACCGCAAAACGGTGAGTAATAGTCCATGAAACGGGTCAAAATTGGCCAAAACTATGAGTCTTGATGTCCGACACTTAAATGCACCCCGGGGTTTGTTAATCGTGAAAATCACTCATGGACCCCAAAACAGTGAGTAATAGTCCACGAAACGGGTCAGAATCGGCCAAAATTGTGAGTGTTGCTGACCAAGATGTAATCGCACACTCGGGTCACCACCTATAGAAATCGCTTTGGGACCCCAAAACGGTGAGTAATAGTCCAAGAAACATGCAAGAATCAGCCAAAACTATGAGTGTTGATGTCCGACACATAAACGCACCCTGGGGTTCATGAAACGGGCCAGAATCGGCCAAAACTATGATTGTAGATGACCGACACGTAAGCACACCTCGAGGTTCAACAACTATGGAAATGGCTTTGGGACCCCAAAAACAGTGAGTAATAGTCCACGAAACAGGCCAGAATTGACAAAAACCACGAGTGTTGATGACCGACACGAAAAGGCGTCCCGGGGTTCTTCAATCGTGGAAATCACTCCGGGACCCCAAAGCAGTGATCAATAGCCAACGAAATAGGCCAGAATCGGCCAAAATTGTGAGTGTTGATGACCGACACGTAAACGCACCCCAGGGTTCGTCAATCGTGGAAATCACTTCGGCAACCTAAAACTGAGTAATAGTCCAAGAAATGGGCCAGAACCGGCCCAAACTGCGAGTCTTGACGACCAACACGTAAGCACACCTTGGGGTTCGACAACCATGGAAATCGCTTTGGGACCCCAAACGGTGAGAAATAGTCCATGACAGAGCCCAGAATCGGCCAAATCTAGGATTATTGATGAACGATACATAAACGCACCACGGGGTTCGTCATTCATGGAAATCTCTCACAGACCCCAAATCAGTGAATAATAGTCCATTAAACAGGCCAGAATCGGCAAAACTGCAATTGTTGATGACCGACACATAAACACATCCCGGTGTTCGTCAATTGTGGAAATCTTAGCGGGACACCAAAACTGAGTAATAGACCATGAAACGGGCCAGAATCGGCCAAAATTGTGATTGTTGATGACCGACACGTAGCCACACCTTGGGGTTCAACAAACATGGAAGTCATTTTGGGACGCCAAAACGGTGAGTAATAGTCCACGAAACAGGTCAGAATCGAGAAAAACCGTGAATGTTGACGACCGACACGTAAACGCACCCCTGGGTTCGTCAATCATGGAAATCACTCCAGGACCCCAAAACAGTGAGTAGTACTCCACGAAACGGGCCAGAATCGGCCAAAACTGCGAGTGTTGATGACCGACACATAAGCGCACTCTGTGTTC